>NC_052487.1:714082-897552 GCF_009730915.1 Dioscorea cayenensis subsp. rotundata
AGTTGGCTACGTATTGTTTTGCGTTTGTTCACCGAAGGTCATTTCTCTGCTCCATCAGCTAACGGTGGATGCTGACCCATCATTGTATGATTATATTAGGGTATGGGCTTTTTTACTTCTTGTTGATTAGTAACTTATCATTATGCATTGTAGAGAGACATTTTCTGAGATGCTGAAGTATCTATTTGATATCTTGTTGAGGTTTTGAAACTGTTCAACATCCTTGCCTTTTCGTTGGCTTTTATTACAGGAATTGGAACTATTTCCGCAACTTGATTCCTTTGCAAGAATCAGAACTTTTCATGAAAAACTATGTGAAGCCTACTCTCCAAGAGATCATTTTTTGAAGGTAAATGAATTAGTTTTCCATGCCCAAACTTTAAAAAAATCTAATTACTTGTCACCATTTTTTCTTCAGTTCATTAGGCGATGCTCCTACCTTCCACAAGGTTTACTTCTTTGGAGGTGTCCATCTATATTCTCATTTTGTTTTTGTGCATAGTTTTTTGAAGGAAACCTGTAAGAGCTATTTTCTTTACTTGTCTATAAAATGAGTTGTATTTTCAGCCTTCGAAACCTGCACAAGAAATTACTAATGGGAGAAATCATTCAACTTGAAAGCAATGGTATACTTAAACTACATAATTGCAATCACTGGAATGCTGATCCTGAAGTTGTTTCTGCTGTATGGTCTCTTGTGAGGCTATGTGGCTCAAACGGTATGAATGATATGTGTGCATTGCTTGCTGATTTCATTTCAAGGGTGAGTGTTCAACTAGTTATCCTTCCAGCATGACATTTTTTCTCAAAAATGTATATTTTTATTTTATTTTATTTTTTACATCAACAGGTTGGCATTGGAGATCCCTATGATGTTATATTTCATTTACCCGGAGATCCCAGTCAGAAGCATCTAACCCCGGCATCTTACCATGATACTTCCAAGGATTTTAATCTACAATGCGACAATGGAGTCACTGATGAGATTTTAATTGAGATTTTAAGATTGCTTATGAAATATCTGCTTGATGAATCTGTCAAAATTGTTGACAAGGCATCTCTAACTCTACAGGTAACTTACAGTGTCATTTTCTGAACTGCTGTCACTTGTTTTGCAAAACCTTTGTATAGCATTCATAAGGTGATACCATTTTTTAGATCAAGTTTTGGCTCAGGCTGAGGTGTGCTGTAATCCTCACCTTGCATATATTCTGAGCCGTAGCCTTACTTCTTGAATGGAGTTTGCCTTTCATTCATCTGTTAGTTTAGTGTCTTTTCAGCATGATGTAATCACACCCAACTTTAATTATTATGCAAACTTTGTTTTATAAGTGCTAGCAAGGCCCTAAGCTCCATTTTAATTCATGTAAGTAGTTATTTTTAAGAAATTTAATGTTCTTGATTTAGCGCAAGTTTATAAATATATTTTGCTTTAGAAACAATATGTTAACAACTTTTGATCCTTCTAATGAACTAGTAGAAACTATTATGCTTGTAATTTTTATTTATTGAAGTGATGGGAGGACACAGATTGCTTCTTCTTGTTGTTTGTATGTGAGTTTGGATCTGGTAGTCAAGACTTCCCACTAAAAATTTATGGCCCACCTGACTTGGGAATTTGGTAGTCTATTGTTGACTTCTATTGACATGGTATTTAGCTAATATGACAAGGTGTTTCACCTTCTTTTTCTTGACTAATTTTTTTGTGCTTAACCAGGGTATTCTCTCAACTGAAAAAGGTCACGGTGCTCTTTTATCACTTAATTTTCACGAGAGATCCTTAATTGAGGTTAACATCAGATTTTGTTGCAATCCCAAGCATAATCAGTTTATTATCTGTATAAATTTAATTTGTAACTCTTCTGATTTTAATAGTGCTCCGTGTTTCTTCATTTGTCATCTACTAATTGATTTGTAGGTTCACTCAAAAGGTGTTCACTTGGCGCTAGTTGAGAAGCTACTAGTTGATTCTGAAAAACATTCAATGGGTAATCTAAGATTTCCAAACTTGAGATTTTTTTTCCTCCCTGACACTCATTTTTCACTTTACTCTGTTACTTATCATCTTCTTCTTGTGTTTGTCTTTGTCAAAGGGATAATAATTAATTTTTTATTTTTTATTTTGGTTGAAATTTAGTCTCTCTTGAATGGGAACATGATATTTGTTCCCAACATTTTTTTGTGTATTTTTTGCATGTGGTTGATCAATGTAGTTCTTGTTTTTGAAAAGTACTTGCACAAACTCTTCTGCCCTTTATATAGGTCATAAGTTTATATGGTGAATTCTGAACCTCCACAGCTTTCGAAATTTTACATGGTTAGGATCTTTTGCCTTAAGGTAGTAATAAGTAATGCCATCAAAATAGTAAGTGTATGCTTAGGCTTCAGTTGAAAGGATCGCTGGGGAACAGAAATTTGTTTGACCTATTGAGTATTGAGTTTGGTTTAAGTATTAAGGTGCAAGTTACTGCTAACATTCACATTGGAGTTGAATGTATTGTTTCTAATGGGACACTGCTCTTGGTTTTGAAACGATACGAGAAATATGGTAAAAAAGCCTGATAGCCAAATGATCTGTCTGGCTATGTTTTGACGATCGTTCACAACATTTCAGAGGACTATTTTCTTTTCTATAATGCTCTCTTTAATTTAAAAAAGGAAAACTTTGGATCTGCAAGTCTTATATGGCTTAGCTTGTGATCACCTATCTTTATTCGGGAAAGTTTGCTGGTTTTGTTGGCTTTGGTCTATAACAGGGACTATTTCACTGGAAGATTCTTCCTTGTGGGTAACAGAAACAAAGGCCTATGAGGAATGGGTCTGCCCACTTGTGCACTCGTTGATTAGTCATAGTGATGATATCATCCTGAGGTAGTCAATTTCCTCCGATGTAGGCTAGCTGTTCTGCTAAATTGTTTGTATATTTCTTTACAGTCTCATGTGTGCCTTCTACAGATTGTGCCAAGATATAGTTCTCCTGAAAGCTGAAGTTGCTGAACTGCTATTTCCAAATGTTTTGATGAACCTAGCAGGAAGGGCTGATTCAAATGCAGACATTTGCCATTTAATCTCAGGGAAGGTCCTGAGCTCGCCTCTTCTATATGATATATAATGATTATTATTTTATTAGGATAGCTGAGCGTTTGCATGTCTGAGTAATATGTAGATTATGTTTAAGGGCTTCCATAAGTTGGTCAGATTCTTATCTTGGTAATTATTACCTTTTATTTTTTGTTAATGATTAAGAAGAAGTTCATGCTTTTTCATGTGAGCTGCAAGAAGAAATTGCATGTTCGTGTTTACCAAATAGAAATTGGTGGTTTGCATTGTGCAGGTTCAGGAGAATATCTTTCTTGAGTCAAATGACTTGATGAAATCAATTCATGTTATCCTGGATGCATTGAATAGACTAAGGTCATGCTACATAATTGCAAGGCAATATTCGTTCTTGCCACCAGTGAAGGTAGTGGAATTGAATTAAAATTTACTTTGATTGTTGAGGATATGTGAGTGGTTCTCGATGTGATTTTTTCTTCTTTCCCCCCTTTATGTGTTTATTCTTTTCTTGTATGATTAGAAAAATACTGAAGATAATGATCATGGCTTAAAACATATATGCAACTGTATATATGGCCTGTGAAATTTTGAATCATGTGCTCAGTGGAACATGACTTGTATGCCCATTTGATCATCGGTGCATGCATGTTATTCCATATTTCTACCTTTTAACACTCATATTTCATGTCAAAATGTCCATCTCATCACTGGTGGAATATGTTTTTATTTCTACCTTATTGATCATCCATTTGTGTATGTTTTTTATGTATAATTTTCGCAGGCACTTATCTTCTAGGTTAACAAATAACCAGTTTAGAAAGTGTTGTGTTGGAAGAACCCAAATAGTTTATGATGCATGGTATGATTTTTATATAGGTATTTTGAATGCTCAAGTCTTTCAAGATAATCATGATGTCTGGGAGACTAGATTCTAGAGTTAATGTTGCTGATATAGATTAATTACTTATTAATTTTTTGGAAAGTCCTCAAACTCTTGTTCACAATTCTAACTTTGAAGACCAAGAAAATTAACTTATGCTTGCTTATCTTCATAACACTTGGATTTTCCAAGGACTGATAGTGATACTTGTATAATTTACAGCAAGGCAGGATTTCTCGGTACGCAAAGGCTCATTGCACTCCAGAAAAAGGAAAGGAGCATTCATCCAATGTGCTCCTATCAACTAAATTGTGGGAGAAGGTAAGCATTTGGTCGTTATTGCATCTGATTTTTATTATTTTACTCTTTCTTTGGAATTTACCCACCCTCTAAGGTACTCCCATCAAATTGTCAATTTTATGTTCAGTTAGTATCCCTAAAAATCCTTATAAAACAGTAACTTATTGAAAGCTCACCACTTACCATATGAATTGTGATGGATATTCAAAAGAGAAATGTCTCATAGAGATTTGAATATTAAATTCTCAAAAGTAGTATTAGGTTAGAAGTCTTTGGCTATTTGTATCTTCTATTCTACATTTGATGATAATGATCCTTCTTTGATCTTCTATGATAATGGTAAGATTAAAATGATTATCTAGGATTAAGAGGATAAGACTTTCCTGGACATATATGCTCTTCCTTCGGATTGATTAAATGTTGTGCAATTATTTTCCAAGAATTTCATTTCTTGATGGGATGACAATGTTACTTTCCAAGTCATTGTCTAATTTCTTGATATAGGTTTTTATGTAGCATGGATGATTTTTTCTTTTGGTTACAAGTTTCCATGTATTTTGTTTTGTTCTTTGGTAATCAAGCAATGCTACTCAATTGAGAACATTTTATAGATTTTCCTTCTTGGCATCCTAGGTAGTATGTAATGGTAGTGACTTCTTTATTTGGGTTTTAATTTATATGTAAGACTTCAATTAATTGTCTTTTTGTTTTCTGGTTTTTGTGAAGGTTTACTGGCTTTCAATTGATTATCTTGCAGTTGCCAGAGCAGCAATTGTAAGTATAATTCTCCCTAGCATTATGCATACTATTCATGGATATCAATGATCCATGTCTATAATGATTTGTTTCTAAGGTTGACAAACAATTTGTTGAATACTATTTGAATCAAAACAATATACCTGAAACAGTTTGATATTCTTTTGGGTTGAATGATGATTCGACCAGTAGTTCGGATAGCATGATTTTGCCCCAAAATTTCAAAGTAGAATAAATTTATCCATTCTATAGTTATGTCCTATTTTATAGATTGTTGTCATGTGTGAGGTTCTTGCCGGTGTCCACATGTAGTTCCTAGCCATTACCCTCCATTCCTGTAGATGCATGTGCTTAGAGGCTTAAAAGGCTCTAAATCAATTCTTTTTATGTTTTAGCCCATAATTCTTGCTGCTAGATAGTTGTTTTGTTTAAGCCCTATCAAATTTTGGTCTAAATGTTTGCCTTACAAATCATTAATTTTCTCATAGTTGTTTTTGCTCATTTTATCCCTCTTGCAGAGAACTGGCTCATACTTTACGGCAGTAATGTATGTGGAGCATTGGTGTGAAGAAAATTTTAATGGTCTCACACTAGGGTGTCCTGATTTTTCCCATTTTGAGACGGTATTCTTTACTCATCTTAACAGTTAATAGTTAATAGGAAAATAATTGACAATGATTGTGTATATTCCTTTCATCTGTCAAATTTTCTTCTTTTCTCTAGAATATACTTTTATTAAAAAGTTTTTGCTTATTCTATTCAGCTACCTCCACATATTGAGCTAATGATTGCAGCAATTACTCATATCAATGAACCTGACAGTATATATGGGATCATTCAATCACAAAAGGTTAGTTCTGTATTGGCTTTATGAGAATTATCTGTGAGTTATTTTTTTTTATTTGTCCAGTTTTTAACTGCTTTGTTCCAAAAATTGAGGGGTATTTGATTAGTATCTTCTACAATATTTCCTAAAAATAAGTGTACATTACAGAAGAATTTCTCTTTAGTGAAGCTTATATGATACATTGTTCCAGCAACCTGTGTGATTTTTCTGCTTTTGCTTGACTGGGACTTTCAAGTTGAGGCAGCCATCCTTCTTTCACAATCGAATATCGCTTGCATATTAAGACCAGAATTATGATAGAGCACATAAAAAAAATGTAAAAATCTACTGATCTGAGCAAACTAATTTTTCATTCAGCACCTAGGTTAATTAACGTAAAAGGGTGCAGGGCTACAAGCTAAGCCAACAAATGCGCCTGGTTTGCGAACTTTGCTTCTGGATCAATACTTGTCCGAGTGTGGTGTCCAATGTCAATTTATAATTTTAAGAATCTTAGGCCTTTTCCCAGGTGTCACACTTTTCCTTGTATAAATGAGGCAGTTTTCATTGTCACTGGCTACAAAGGTATACTGAACCATTATCGATGCTTCTTTCTGCAAAAGTTCCAATATTGCTTTGACTTACAACTCTGAGAAACACTGTGATGAACTGATGAGTTGAAATTAAGTTGAGAAGGTTTCTGTGCTGTAAACATAATTATTTTATAGGTTATTTCCTGTTATTACATTTACAAAATAAGGTTTGTTATAACCTAATAAAGGTCCAAGATTTCAAGCAATAAAAGCTTGAAGGTTCTTGAGGGGTTGGAATTATTCTGCAACCACTATTTGTGAGATATAGGATAATGTTTTTTTCAAAAATTCCTTGATTAGGAGGTTAATATATGTTCTCTTTCCTTTCTATTTGGTTTTGTGCATGGATGCTCTGGGCTTATTTGGCACCTTAGATCTATGTATTTGTTAGAGTTATGTTATAGTTTAGATTGGTTAATGAGCCATATTGGGCCCATACCACAAAACCCCTAATATTTCTCTTTATATATCCTTGTACTCGTTTCCTAATGAATATACAAACTATTTTTTCTATCATCACAGTATTCATGAAGTTGCTATTCTGTAACTATATTCAGAATTGGATTGGTTTTGCTTTGTTCTTAATTTCATTTGAACACTCTCCTTCCAGTTGACATCTCAAACTGTTACATATGAACATGAGGGGAATTGGAGCAAGGCTCTTGAGTGTTATGACTTGCATGTGAGAACAGCAGGATTGGGTGACACTGACTCAATTTCAAGTGAAGGAGCCTCTGATGCCTATTATATATCTTCTGGAGATAAGAAAATGGCTCATTGGAAACCTTATAAGGGATTAATGAGATCTTTAAACAAAATCGGTTGCTCTCATGTGCTGGATTTTTATTGTCAAGGATTGTTAAGTCAGAAAGTTCAATTTCAGCATGATTTGGAGTTTACTGAATTACAGGTTAGCATCAACTATTATTTTTATTTCATAATAATAAGGATGCATACATGCATAATTATCTGTGATTCCCTATTTTGTATATATCTGTTTGCCCTATTATATTTATTTCATAATAAGGATGCATACATGCAGAATTATCTGTGACGCCATACCTTTTCTATTTCTGTTTTCCCTTTTTTCTATTTTTTCCACATGCTTAAAGTGTCCAATTTTCTATTTCAAGAGTTTTGGGAACTCTGTGTGTGTGCGTGCGCGCGCGTGTTTTGAAGTATTAGCCGTGCAAGTGTCACTCTTTGGACCCAGTTCTTGTTGTGAACTTAAAACCACATCTTCTTGCATCGTTTTCCTTAGATGATTTTTAAGTAAGGTATTTCCTTTACTTTCTTTATCTTGTACTCGGAAAACGATACTACTTTTCTTGTTTAGTATGAAGCTGCTTGGAGGGCTGGAAACTGGGACTTCTCATTACTTTCTGCAGAAGAGAACTCTAGGAAACATCTTAGGGGTGAACATTTCAATGAAAATCTTTTCAGGTTTGAATTTCAGATGTCAAAATTCTGAGTTAGTTGTTCTCTTTTATGTTAATTATATTATTCCTACTTTAGTTGCTTGAGGGCATTGAAAGAGGGAGATTCAAGTGAGTTTCATACTAATTTAATGAAAACAAAGAAGGTAATGAAGCTGATTTCTTTTGAACTTTTGTATTTTCTCATTTCTCTCATGCTTATTTTAATTTATTTTATGTTTTTGCTGTTTAACTGTCTTTGTTGTACCATTGGTACCTTAGGAGCTTGTGCTGTCTGTATCTAATACTAGCCAGGAGAGTACTGAGTATATATTTTCGTCTGTAGTGAAGCTTCAGGTAATGGGGATCTGAAAATCATTTTTTTTTAGCTCAGATTGAGTATGGCAACTGTTTTCTAGTTATAGAGTTATCAATGCAGATATTATACCATCTTGGCATTGCCTGGGATTTACGTTGGACACATGAACCAAGTGGAGAAAACACTTGTTTCAAGCTTAATAAAATTTTGCCTGAGCCTGTTGTTCCTACAAAAGTCCAGGTGTTGCTTTTCCCCTTTTCCTTTTTGCAGTCTTCTATGCATTGTTACTTAATGTTTAGCTTGTGCTGTGTTGTGTTTCTATCAATGGTTTTTGTTCCATTGCTTCCTGTCATACAAGATAATGCAACAGTATTACCATCAGTACCAGGATTTGGCTTGGATGGGTGATAGGATACAGTTTGACTTTGCAAATCATGAATTCATTTGTAAATGGAATTAGTACTTGCTTATGGATGTTGTTATGCTTTCTTGTTTTTACCAATTTATAAGATTTGCTTCAATGGTTTTCCTTCAATTGTTTATACTAGATAAGGCGACTTGTTGTCATGAGTACCAGCATTTGGCTTGTATAGCTGATATAAGGTGGTTTAACATTGCAAATCGCAAGTTGATTTTTAAATATAAATTACTACTTGCTCTCTTGGATATTGTTATGTTGCTTTTTATTTGCACCTCTTAGCAGATTTACTTATTCTAAAAGATTCATGATAGAAGCTTGTTTGATTGGCCATACCCATCCAATGGTTTTAGGTGCCAAGTATTCTTGTTTTCCTGACACAACTATCTTGGAAACGATTGATTATTTTAATCATGCATGTTTACAATTTGGGCCAACTTTGCCTCAAATTGGTAGAACAAATGTGGCTGTTAAGTTATACTAGATATGGATCATATTCATTTGAAAATTTCCAATTGTACATTAAATCTTGATTTCATGGAAACTGTGTATGAGTCAAGGCTCTCTTTATATGAGTGATGAATGACCTGCTCTTCCCCCAATAACTGTATTTCTGGTTTCTTAGCTTAAAGTTTTGGTCTCATTAGTGGCAGAAGATATTTATGTGTTGCTTCACACGTATAATTTCTGGTTGTGATGACTAACAAAAGCTTTGGGTGCATGTTTTTTAGTTGGAGCCATTAAATAAAGAATGGAGTTTCATTCGAATGCAAGCACAACAAAATATGAATCTTTTGGAACCTTTTGTTGCATTTAGACGCTCCTTTTTTCGAGTTTTAGATTGCCAAGAAAGCATTCTGGAACACCTTCTGGAGTCGGCATGCATTCTTCGTAAGGTAAATATTTTTATGCTATCCCTGGATCCTGATTTTCTGTTAGCCATCTAAAAGACTTATTTTGGTACTCAGGGTTCCCAGTTTTCTCTGGCTGCTGCTGCTTTGCATGAACTCAAGCTACTCTTTTGTCAATCAGAAAAACTTACTACATCCCATACTTATCTTCTTGGAAGGGTATAATATGAAATTTCCTATTTAAATAATATTGCCCATTTTTTTTTTATACTCTAGCACCGAATTCAGATGATATCCCTTAAGAAGTGTCTAAAATGCACTCCTAGTTGTACAGTGATAATGACAAGATACTACTGCCTGCAACTTGGACAATAAACATGATTAGTGTATAGCAGATACTGTAGAATGTAGCATATCATTTTTTTGGCTGCTCCAATTTGGTGATTGCCCTACCATCATTTATGTCTGTGAAGCTATCATCTAGAGGGCTACCTGGTGTCTTATTGAGTATAAGTTTCCTTCCACTATTGACAGCTTGAAGAAGCTAAAGTACTTCGAGCTCAAGGTCAGAATGAGATGGCAATCAGCCTTGGAAGGTACATAATTCAGGATTATAAAATGGATGAGGAAGCCTCAAATGTGCATCGTTTAGTTGGAAAGTGGTTGTCAGAGACACGATCTAGCAAGTACAGTTATATATTGACCTTTTTTACTCCTTTGATTATTGTTGCAAGTACAATCTAAACTTGAAACAACAATTTATTTTGTTTCCATCAATTGTCCAGCTCAAGAACTATTTTAGACCAATATTTGAAGCATGCTGTGGAGCTCACTGAACAAAGCAACAGCAGGGATCAGAAGTCTTTGTCTAGACAATGTCAGACATATTTCCATCTTGCACACTACACTGATGGTTTGTTCAAAAGCTATGAAGAAAGGCTTGCCTCAAGTGAATGGCAAGCAACTTTGCGATTGAGGAAACATAAGGTATTACTCAGAAAGACCTTGTTGTTGTTTGAAAAAAGGTTCAGTTGACTTCTGTTATGCTTGTATCTTTTAAAAGGATTTTGCTTTCAGACCAGGGAGATGGAGGCTCTAATTAGAGGGCTAAGAAGTTCAAGAAAGGCATGATTGTCATCATCTCATACATTTTACCTATGTTATATAACCTTTCTAGTTAGTGATCATATCACCTGTCATTTTTGGCTCATTTTTATTTTCAGGGGGAGAAAGTTGATTGCTCAATAAAAATACAAGAGCTTCAAAAGCAGCTTACAATGTTTAGGGAGGAGGCTGAAAAGTTGCAGGTATGGTGACTTTCAGTTTTAAGGCAATTCTGATTCTGCTTTTAACTTTCTTCATTATTCTCTTTGTTCTTCAAAAAGTTGAATTATTTAACCAGACATTTCAATAAATTCTTTTAATAATGTGAATTTTAACTTCATTTTGGCTTTCTTACATTTACAAATGGAACTTCAATGATTGGTTCCCAAATTAAATTATTATCTCCCCATTTTGAGCCAATTCACTAGTTTAGGGGCATGTTGAGTTCATGCTGCTTCTGGTTTATGCTAGTGGAACACATGCCAACCCTCCAGAATTGTTGGTTGGTATTCTGGTGTCATGGCAAGCCATGTCCTTTCTGGATGGCTGGTTTATGCTACAGAAAAACATGCCAACTCTCTGGAGTTGCTGTCTAAAATAAATAATATAAAAAAAGTGGTCAGCTATGATATAGTAAAAAAAAAATCCTGAGAAATCCTGTCATGTTTTTAGTACCACCTTTTGGGGTTCAAAGAAGGTAACACTTCTTATGTGATTATAATGTTTCTTATCACTTATCTTTGCACTTTTAGTTTATATATGAAGCAATCTTGTGTATGGTACATGCATAGGCAAAAAAAAAAAAATTGCAGTTAGTGATGATCCAGTAAACCAAAAAAAAAATCCTGAGAAATCCTGTCATGTCTTTAGTACCACCTTTTGAGGTTCAAAGAAGGTAACCTCTTATGCGATTATAATGTTTCTTATCACTGATATCTTTGCACTTTTAGTTTATACATGAAGCAATCGCATGTATGGTACATGGATAGGCAAAAAAGTAAGTGATGATCTAGTAAACCAAAAAAAAAAATCTGAGAAATCCTGTCATGTCTTTAGTACCACCTTTTGGGGTTCATAGAAGGTAGCACCTCTTATGTGATTATAATGTTTCTTATCACTGATTTCTTTTCAACGTTATTCTTGACCACCAGTTTCATCCATACAGCCCTTGGCAACAACTAGGATAGCTAATTATTGTGCAGTTATATAGGAGCTCAAGAGGTGTCTGTCTTAGTAAATTCTTTGCACTTTTAGTTTATACATGAATCAATCGCATGTATGGTACATGCATAGGCCAACAGAAAGAAGAAGAAGAAGTACAGTTGGTGATGATGTAGTAAACCCACGAGAAATCCTGTCATGTCGTTAGTGCCACCTTTTGGAGTTTAAAGAAGGTAATATCTCTTATGTGATTATAATGTTTCTTATCACTGATATCTTTTCAATATGATTCTTGGCCACTAGTTTCATCCATACAGCCCTTGGCAACAACTATGATAGCTAATTATTGCGAAGTTATATATATATATATATACGTTTTTTTTCTTGCCAGGATGATAGGGATAAATTCCTGAGTCTAGCATTAGAGGCATATCAGCAGTGTCTTGTCATAGGCGGAAAATATGACCTGAGGGTGGTACGTGCTTTTTATGGCATCATTTGAATTTTGTCTGTCAGTGAAAAATGATGTTTATTGTTTTCTATCATCTGTTACAATATTTAAGACGTGTGACTGAATTCTTGTATACTAATTGGTATATGATAAGACACTGATTCTTAATTGCAAGTTTGATTTGAAATTCATCCAACCATTTGTGAAAAATGATGTGTAATATTTTCTATTCTGTTAGTATATTTAAGATGTGTGATTGAATTTTTGTATGCTAATTGACATATGATAAGACACTAATTCTTTTTCTTTAATATTACTCGTCTTACCTGTTCCCAATTGTCGAAATTATGACTAGGCAATCCAATAACAAAGAAAAGGCATCCTTTCTAGCATGATATTAGCATATGATAGGATATTTTTTATTTTTTATTTCATATTACTTGTGTCTCCTGTTCCTAAATTTCTAAATTATGATCGAGTAATCCAATAAACACAAGAAGATCTCACTTCTGGTGTGATATTAAAATACTCTTTGACTTGCATGATGTTAAGTCCTTGATCCTTCAAATTTTACCATTTCTTCCTTTTCGTGAGGGCATTATCTACTCTTTTCAGAGTATTTCCCTTGAGAATCTAAATGAGGGCTTTGCAGCAAGAATCAGATAATTATGTATAAAATTCATATGATTAATTTGGGTCAAGTGTTCCATTGCATGACTATAATAGAAAAGTTTTGTATGTATCAGGTTTTCCGACTTGTTTCTTTATGGTTTAGCCTTTCTTCAAGACAAAGTGTTGTGAAAGCTATGCTTAGCACAGTGAAGGAGGTGTGTATAATGGCTTTTCTGATGTTCATTTCGTTCCATCAGGCCTATTATGATATATGCAAATGTTGCATTCTTAATAAAGATCACTTTTTTGACATTAATGCACTCATCAACTACATTATTGATTATCTAATAATTTTTTGGTTATGTATGGGAGATATTTTCAAATTTACAAATTCTCTTATAAAGAAGTGGATGTTGTCTTTATAGGTTCAGTCATTCAAATTCATTCCTCTAGTGTATCAAATTGCTTCAAGACTCAGCAGCCCAAAAAATTCGCAAGGATCAAATAGTTTTCAGGTTTGCAGTCCTTAAATGTTGTGTTGTGGTTGTGAACAAACATCAAAGGTTACTTTTGAAGATGACCTCTTGCATTTTACAGGTTGCATTGGCTTCACTTGTGAAGAAGATGTCCATTGATCATCCTTACCATACAATATTTCAGGTAAGATGATTGCAAATGGTATCATCCTTTGGGGTGAACGCCAAGTGTGTGCCCATTCTTTTGTAATGCTTGTCGACTTATATGTTTAGTTGAAAGTTGACTGTCGTTTGAAATTTTTGTATGGGCACCTTAACTTTCCTGTTTCGTTTCTCTTTGATATACTGTATTTCTACATTTTATTAAGATATAGTTCACATGGCCCCTGTTTCAATTGTGTGTAACATGGCCGATGTGTTCACTGCAGTTGTTTCAACCTTCAACCATGTTTATAAGGACTTGAGCTGTTGACAAGTCACATCCTGAGTTGAAATTTATGTTGCAAATGTGTAACGTGTCACATGAATGTTAGACTTCCTTGCATGTTGTGGATGAATTGATGTGCTAATAAATTTTTTCAGTGACTTTAACAATTTTTACATTGTATTTAGGAGAATTAGGATGGTAAAATGTTGTTGTATCATGAACAAAATTCATGGTTTGATGTTCATCTTCATGCTTAGTTGAGTCGGTCCTTGAAAAAGTGCCTACTGCTTGAGAGTTATGGCCTTCTTGTGTTGAATGATTTTGGTTTTAGTAGGTAGTGGTCACTGGAATATATTACTTATGGTTCTCTCCTTGGATTTAGTGATCATTTATGCAACTTTTGTTTTGCTCTTTATCATTGTCTATTTTGCTTCCTGTTAATAACTTTGAGATGCATCTAAAATTTCATTGTTATTTCAAAGAAATAAATTGAATGGTACTATGCCTTCCTGATGGAGAATGTTCTGCTAATGTGTAAAATTTTCATTCAGTTAAAGCATTGGTTACTCATCACTCTGGACCAAAATAAAATTTATCTTGCCTTTGAGGCATTCTATTTGTTTATAATGTCTCATTCAATTTCTCACTATATTGAAATCTTCTTAACTTTTACATTGCATTTTTGCCATTCTTTATGGCTAAGCATTTTGTGGTCTATTAGCTTCTAGCTCTAGCAAATGGTGATCGCATCAAGGATAAACAACGAAGTAGAAATTCCTTTGTTGTGGACATGGACAAGAAGCAGGCAGCAGAAGATCTCTTACATGAATTATACTCACATCATGGGAGAGTAATACAACAGGTAGTCATTTACCATTTCTGTTCTCTGAGCAGTCCTACGAATTTCCTGATCTTCTATTCTGGAATTGCTTTTTTCCTCTAGAAGTCTCAAAGCTTATACAACCTCTTTTGAGGAACTAACAAATTTCCTCACTTCCTTGTATAGATGAGACAAATGGTTGAGATATATATTAGGCTCGCTGAACTAGAGACCAAAAAGGAGGTTTGTTTGATTGGTTGAATTTAATGAAATAACCTTTCTTTTCGATTCATAACCCTTTTATTTGTTATTGATTTTCTTTTTTCAACTTGGAAATAAAGAACATATTTTATGTTGTTTTTTCTATTGGTTGTTTGGGCAGGACACAAATAAGAAGGTGGCACTTCCGAGAGATGTTCGCAGCATCCGGCAGCTTGAACTTGTAGGTGTTTATTAATGAATATTTTCTTTATGAATTTTTGTTCTCTGAATATATAGGAGGTTTCAAGTTTTGTTCTTTGAATATGGAATTATTTACTTTCATCAATTTGGTGAACTAGTGATTTGTTAAACACCTTTGCATCTGGAATTTTGCATATTTTAATATACCTGCATGACTGATTCATCTGAATAACGAAATACCATATTTTAATAACGAAATACCGTATTTTAATATACCTGCATTGTGTGCTTGATTGATTAAACACCTTAGCAATTTATGTTTGGCAAATAGCTGGTTCATCTGAATAACGAAATACCATATTTGGCAGACCTTACAAAGGGTTGGGATTAGACCCTTGGGCATTTGAAACCTTAATTAAATCTACTAGGACAAGTTATTGCGCAACCGCAAACGTACGGTTTTGCCAAGTAGTAATTAAGATATCGATCCAACGAAAACCAAGTGTGATTATTAATCTATTGCAATAATAGGCTATCCAGGCAATTAAAAGATGTAGGGATGGAAGAATAAGAACAACAAAGCAGGAGAAATTACACAAATGGGGAATGTAGAGATGCAAGGGTGTAGATTGTAAATCAGATCTAAGTAAACCTAGGCTTGGGAACTGACTACAAAGAGTAATGAAAGATATGTTTGGATCTCTACTTGATTTAGGTAGATCAATTGAAGGGTGATAATCCTTAATTATTTGCCACTCTCTTTCAAGAGATAACAAGTTGATTTTGATTGAGCCAACCCCTATTTTTGTGGTTAATGAACTCTTTCAAAACCTTATGAAGAATGATTAAACAATAAACCCTCAAGAAATACTCTTCAGTAATTTCAGGTTGACTTAAGAATTTCCAAGACCTAGAATAACCTTTCAGTTAATCTTGATCCCTATGACAAAACAAGCAAGTGCTTTCACACTCCAAGCTATGCAAGCACAAATCAAAAGCCAATTCAAAGTAATCTACCATTAATTATAAAAGATCCTTACAAAAGAAACAACTACATCAATCATCATTACTTTGGGCTAATCCCAAACCTAGAGAGAAGTTATACACTTCCATGTCTTGATTGCAAAAGAAAACAGGAAAAGTAAAAACCATGAAAGAACACAGCACACAAGACATGGAAAACCCCCTATATTGCCCACAAATGCGTGATCTTCAGGTCAACAGCTTTTTTTTTTTCTCCTTTCAGAGCTTTCAGAATCCTCTTTTTACTTGTCCAGCCGCCACCCTCTCTTTGCCTGTTTTCTTTCTCCCTGAAAAACTCTTTTTTAATGCCTTTTATACCCAATGTCAGGAGCTGGGTCCCAATTACTTTTACAGACCACAAGTGGATTGTGTATCTTGGAAAAGCTGGCCCACTTGTTAAGTCTTGTCATTATTCTCTTTGCTTTTAGAACACCCTTAGTTTATCAAAGTTTTGGGTCAGCTCTAGCCTCCTATATGCAAAATAACTAAAAGTAGTTTGTACAAAAAGGAAGAATTCATTACAAACGTTAAGAAAATGCATGATTAATAAAGGATCAACAACTAATGCATGATGATAATTATGCGATTTTTATCTACAACACAAGTTCTGTGTGCACCTGATATATAACCTATTCATATGTACTTTTACATTATCCCATATCTGTTTTTTTAGGTCAGATATGTATCTTTTTTTGCTAACTGGACATGAGAGAATACTATAATCTCCATTAATTTTTTTTTTACTGACATTTAAAAGGCTGAGTAGTCTAATATTAAACATGTAGGGTATGTTTAGGAAAAGTTTGGGGGGTCTGGGAATCTAGGTTGAGATCTCAAATGGTTGGGATGGATTTGGATATTCAAAAATTAAACTGGGTCAGTTCAAGTAGTCTAAAAGTAGTTTTTCAATTTTCATATATGCCAAGGGTATTACCATCCCTAATTCTAACTCTTTTACATTGGACCTTGTAAACCATAGGTAGTTATTTGATGAAGCTTTGACCAGTTGTGTTAATTTAGTATTTAGTGAAACAAATTAGATGCGGTTAAATAAGATTGACGGAGAAATTTACTCTTTGCTTATAGCGAAATCTGTGTAGTTTGTCTTTTATAATTTTGTACATGTCCAAGTCAACTTGCCTTTTTTCTTTTGCTTGTTATTTTCTAAATGCATTTCTTGGAGCCTTTTTCAAATTGATGTTTTTTTTTTTCTTTTTCTAATGGTTGAATATGCCGTTCCATTCTGTGATAAACTTTTCAGGTACCAGTTGTGACAGCTAATGTTCCCATTGACCCCAGTTGCAATTATGTGGAAGGTTCTTTTCCGTATTTCAAGGGATTAACTGAGTCTATCATGTAGGATAAATTTGGCTTTATATGATTTTTCTGCAGAAAAGAGATTTTTATGTTAGCTGGCACCTGATCTTGTGCAAAATTTACAGAGTAATGAATGGTATAAACGCTCCAAAACTGGTTGAGTGTTTTGGCTCTGATGGTCATAGATATCGTCAGCTTGCAAAATCTGGAAATGATGATCTTCGACAAGATGCTGTAAGCATTTGTGCTTTATGACATTTATGCCTCATCCTTATCACAGCTAACTTGTCACTGGTTAAGTATGCATATCACAGCATGTAAATTTCTCTAAACCCTCATGATATGCTTGATGGATGGTAGCTTCCCCTCTAAGAGAGATATTGTCACATTGACATGAGTTGGCAGATACTGAACACTGCCTGTTCATTGCAAGAGCTGACCAACATATGTAAAAAGCAATACTTCAAGGTTTAGCAATTATATTACTCGTAAGCTTGACTGTAGTCCATATTCACCCTTTTCATCTCCTACACATGGAGACATTTGTATATAATTTATGAGGTTTCAGTTCTATGCAAAGGAAAGTTTTACATTGGTTTTTGTTTTGTAAATGGAGTACAAAAATTTTTCCCATGAGAAGATTTTACTGGCTTTTTAGGTACATCTTATATGTCATTGCCAACAACTACTATGGATTTACAATTTTATGCAGGTTATGGAACAATTCTTTGGTTTGGTCAACACCTTCCTAGAAAATCATCGAGACACATGGAAAAGAAAATTAAGAATACGTACCTATAAGGTACATAATTGGTCTCTAAAGATTACTACTTCTGGCCTGTGTTTTCATTGATTTTAGACCTTTTTCTGTACATAGCATAATTTATTTGAGCTAACAAGTGTGTAAAAAACAGGTTGTTCCATTCACCCCTAGTGCTGGTGTACTCGAATGGGTTAATGGCACTATCCCGCTTGGTGAATATCTGTTAGGGAGGTCAGTAAGTACTGTTCTGTTATTAATCTTTGTTGCATTTAAGGCTTTAAATTGTTGTCTACCCCTTCAGCAATAGGAATGGTGGGGCACATTTACGCTATGGAGCAGGGGACTGGACATTCTCACAGTGCCGAGAATATATGGCGAATGTAAGTTCTCTCTGTCAAACGAACTTTTTTTATTTCTATTTATTGGAGAGGAGGGGTGGGGGGCTGGCAATATACTGCAGTGTACAACAACAGAAATTCTCTGTCAATTAAATTTGTGGCTATATTAATCCAATTTTACGAACCTTCATCTTTTTAGACTACTTATTGAGAATAAGTTTTCATGTAATGTGCTAGATATTTTTGTTTGAAGAAGTGCAGCTTAAATTATCTTTGAACAGAAAATTTTTCTTCAATCTGCCATGGAAATAAAATATTTTGACCATTCATTCTGCGCTACCTTGAGGATGGTCTTTGTGTTTCCTTTGCTCATTAACTATTTTATAATTTAATTTGAATTTTTGTCATCAAAGATGGATTATCTTGTACAGGAAAAGGATAAGCGCAATGCATTTATCAAAGTTTGCGACAACTTCAGGTCGTATCGTGGTTACTTTAATATTCCCATAATCTTAGTGAATTCATTGAGCCTTAGCTAAATATGCGGAATGATTGAGACAGGCCAGTTATGCATTACTTCTTCCTGGAAAAATTCCTTCAGCCGGCTGATTGGTTTGAACGCAGACTGGCTTATACAAGAAGTGTTGCAGCTAGTTCAATGGTCAGTGCAGTTACTTTAATAGTTCCCTTTTTGTAAAGGAACAATCCACCCGTATTTTCCCAGCCCATAGGATTAAAATTAGAATCTTTTGTGTTTCATAATTGCTAATTGACAAAGCAATAAAGTTTACAGAGGCGTTCCCTTTTTCTAGAAAATATTCCTGTTGTATGTCAGCTGGTAGAAGAATAAGAATACTCATAAATTTCTCTGAAATGTTGAAGAGCATGTGGTATATCCATTAAAATCTGTTTAATATTTAGTTACCCTAAACTGGTCTCGGGTGTTGCACATTGAACAATCTGAAAGATGATGAATTCACTTCACTAATTCTTTATTTGCTTTTTACACTGGTTTTCTGCCATGAAGTCATTGGCGTAAGGATTAACTAGTACTAATATGGTAGTCTCTTATATGGAATCATAACTCGCACCCTTTTCACTTTTAGATCACTTATGTTTCTTTACTCATGTTTAAGATTATTTCAAATCTTCTAGGGACTTGAAAATGTGTCAGTATTGATGGTAAGTAAATCATTATGAATGGTCTCTTTTGTTCAGGTGGGCTACATTGTTGGATTGGGAGATCGGCATTCTATGAACATTCTTATTGATCAAGCTACTGCAGAGGTGGTGCACATTGACCTTGGTGTTGCCTTTGAACAGGGTCTCATGCTTAAAACACCTGAAAGAGTATGTCTTATTGTTATGATTTTTTGCCTGCTATCTTTAGTTCTGAAAATATTCTATTATAAATAATCAACCTAATGAGTCATTTCTTGATTTTGTTATGATTCATAGGTTCCATTTAGGTTGACAAGAGATGTTATAGATGGCATGGGAATTACTGGAGTGGAGGGTGTCTTTCGAAGATGTTGTGAGGAAACTCTGTCTGTCATGAGGACAAATAAGGAGGCGCTGCTTACTATCATAGAAGTATACGAGCAATAGTCATTTGGTTTTACAAGAATGAGTACTCATACTTTATTCTTCTAATGGAGAATTAAACTAAACCAAATTGCAGGTTTTCATTCATGATCCGCTTTACAAGTGGGCTCTTTCTCCCCTCAAGGCTTTGCAAAGACAAGAGGTATACACAAAGTTCTATTTTGGTCATCCTAAATTTTTGAGGTCTTGTGTGATGGTTGAGAAATGTGCACATTATGATTTAAATCCTTGTTCAATTTGTTAAAAGTTTTAGTGTATGCCATTTCCAAAGTATTCTAATAAAAAACCTCAAGATATTGTGATATAGTCTTAGTATAGTATAAGATATGTATGCTTCTCCCTTGAATTTCTTGACACATTTAATTTTGCAGGAGACTGATGATGTTTTGGGCTCAAGTTTGGAGAGTTCCCCTGATGCAGATGAAGGAAACAAAGATGCAGCACGAGCTAAGCTGCGGGTCAAACAAAAGCTTGATGGGTATGAAGAGGGTGAATTGAGAAGTGTGCAGGGGCAGGTAAGCTGTTTGTTGCCAATTTGATTATATATGATGCAGTGTTGTTTATCCTATTGATTCAGCAATAGGCATTGGACAATGCTATTTATTATTCTCACACACTACCTGTTCTTTGACAGCCTAACAAACTTTTTATTTGTCCTTTGGGCAATTTTTTTAAAAAATAAAATAAAAAATCACTCTTGGAAACCAGTATTTGCAATCAATTTTGGCTACTATCAAGAATTTTATAATCAATTATGTCATTCATCCTACCAATTTAAACCATATTCAGTTAGATGCCTTACATTATATCCCATGCACTAATAACTATGCTTCAGCTTAATTAAAGTATCCTTTGTAATTGCTTTTGGTCATGCAAATAAACAAGTATTTACTCTGACCGAACAACCGGTGTCCGCATGCACCCGGTGCATTTATTTTGCCATCTATAGAGAAATATATAATCAATAATGTCAATTGAAGTGTTGCTAGTTTGATGATGTGTTCAATCATTCCATTGCATCAATAATGTTAAGTTATCCCACTTTTATGTGGTCACTGTAGGTTCAACAACTTATTCAGGACGCAATAGACATAGACCGCTTGTGTCAAATGTTCCCAGGATGGGGTGCTTGGTTGTGACAAAAGATTCGAGGTATGGAGGATTTGGGTCATATCCAATTTTGTATACAGCTGAATTCTATTTCCATTTTTCAATATCTTCAGTGCTGCTGCATATTTTGGATGCTAATGCCACAAGTCAACTGTAGCTGCATGGTTTAGTTTCCCTTACACTAAGTAGTTGTAAGATGTGAACAAATATATTGAACTCATATTATTATTATTACTGTATATGAGTTCTCCATAGTTCATGGTACATAATATCATTTGTTCTTCATGTACATCAAACTGGATAAATTTAGCTCTGAAGTGTCAAAATGCTGTTTGATTGAATTGCAACGATGATTGCTTCAAGTTCGAGCCACACAGAAAGCCAGATGACAACCACTTGAGAATGGATTTCGCTATAGCGCCTGGAGAAGGTGTTCCTTAGCCTTTGTTTATATACCCTTTCGCTCTCTATTTGTGTGTATAGGTCCTATCCTAGTAAGGGTATATAAGCGAAAGCTTTGTGAAGTTTCCTTCAGATTCAGCTGAATTCTGTACAACTTTAATCATATGATTTTTTTTTTTAATGCAAAAATTTCATTTTATACTGCTCTGTTTCAGTGCATGTAATTCACTTTGATTCAAAATTTTCAATGTCACGTTGCTGATTCTATAGTGCAACATTATTGAAGCTCCGCTGTGACCGTACCATCATTTTCTATTCTTTCAACCTTGCTGACTAGATAGGCCCTACTTTTTTTTTTTAATATAGATCATTACTTTTATTATAGTGTCGTATGTACTATTTTAAAATTATGTTGAAAATTTTTTAATAGTTAAACTGGCTTTTATAAAACGATAAAATTTATATTAATTAGATGTAAAATGATATATCATAAATAATATATTTGACTGAATTGTCATACAGTAAATAATATAAAACAATAGAAAAAAAAAAAAAACCTTACTGATAATTAAAAGGGACCTCTGTTTTCACCCTTAAAATAATAACATATATAAACATGCAGGAATGATTTAAGATAACAGTGATTTTAGAGTTACAGACACCAATGGTTATGGGAATAAAATGATTGAAGCCTAAGAGTAAAGATCCTAGAAGCAAAGGAAAGGTATATAAGGAAGCTGGAAAATAGAAGCATATGATCAATATTGGCATGAATATTGGTGATAAAACCATCAGTCATCAATTGGATCTTGTGGAGCTTCATCTGCTCTCCGTTTGATGGTGATCACTGGGCATTCTGCATGCTTGACACAGAATTCACTCACAGTCCCTACAAAAACCCTGCAAAAGAAGTAAATAATTTTCAGTGGAATGTCCCATGATCTTGCAAAAATTAAACATTTATGATGAAAGTGTTTCTCAAGGTCTGTCCGTCATTAGAATTTGCTGCCTTTTTACTCTGTTACTTGTGTACCATCACTAATGGCAGCAAGTGAGAACGTCCTATACAAACCAATTATTTACTCATGCAAGCCCACTAAAAAAACAGAATAAAATAAAATCATCCACATCTAGTACTCAGGCTTTATCATGATGGAGAACCAGACAATAATTTAACAGGAAAAGGAACTCAGCGAAATTTTTCAAGAAACAACATGCACTGCAATGTCAAAAGTTAATTGTTTATGTAAGAAGTGACAATACCTATGGAATGGTCCAAGGCCACGACTGCCCATGATCAGAATATCTGGTTTGACTCTCTTCACTTCACTGCAGATAACATCCTTTGGGTCACCTTTCTTGATCCATGCTTCACAGTTAATCTGCATTTTTTACAGCTTTATTGAATCACATTTGCTACCAATAACAAGGTCTGAAGATCCGAAAAAAACCTCTTCAGTCTTTGCTTACCCCTATTTCATGGCAACGCCCAACAAAATATTCCAGCAAGTGAATCCCTCTTATCTTGTCCCTCCTTTTCATGTCTTTAAAATCTTCAGGTGAAGCATATATACTATCCATGTCATCAAATCCTATAGATGATTAAAACATAGAATGAAAGCTTAGTTATAATCTAAATACAAGAAAACAATAACATTGTTTTAACAAGAGTGAAAATGGTTCATTTAAAAGGGGAGATCAGTAACAGCCCATGCTTAGTATGCTACATGAGAATCTAAATTAGAAGTGAAAGAGAACAACCCACTCTGATGCCCTCAATAACAGGGCCTAGGAACAAGCATACCATCAACAATCAGGTCATTTCCTTCTAAGATCAATAGAAATAGCTAAGCAGTGATCGGCAATGAACTGGAAATATTAACAAAATCGATACTAAAGAAACACTGTCCATGATTAAATCATCAGAAGAAAAAGAGCCATACATGATCATATTAACAATAAAAGAACTTCTTCCATGGAATAAGATGACAATTACTATCATTTGTATACATTGATAGTCACAGTATCCTGTTGCCAGAGACATTTAACCTTTTGAAAGAGGTTACTAATATATATATATATATATATATATGGTTTAAGTTGGAACACATATGGTTGTTCATTAAGGATAGTTTATTTATAGCTGTTAGATTATCATCAACCAGCTATTATTCATATGAATACTGTATATATTTACTTTGCATAATTTCCGTATAACACTGTATGATCCTGTTTAAAACTGTTTATGAATACATCGTAGCCTATGGATATTCCTAGATTTCAAATCTAAGGACGTATCTATATGATGGGTCCTCGTGTGTGTGTGTGTGCACGTATATTCATTTTCACTCCTAGTTCAAACTCTTCCTTTCCATCTTTTTTGTATGCTTATTAATCCCAAATGAGCTGATCAAATGTCTGGCATGAAGAACAGAGTTATTTGGATGTCTTCATCCACAACCCAAAATTGAATAGCAACATCATCAATTTCCATATAACTGATTAAAATTTAAAACCCTAATTCAGGGTAGCCTCACAGTGCTCCAATTTCCCCCCTTCTTCAATATATCAAAACCCTAGAAGAGCACACATTGTGCACCCACTCCTTCAACCATAAACAATCACTTGAAAAATTTCAATTTGGTCACACTACATCTGAAACTAGATCAATCAATCAATCACATCATAATTCAAATCAAACAAGATAAAATCACATGAACTCACAAAATCAGAGCAAAAGATAAAAGCCAGAATCCACAGCACCATTAAACACCAAACAAAAACAAAAAACATCAAATAAAAAGATGATGCAAAGATCTAAAACCTCCAAAATCGAAGAAGAAGAAGAAGAAAGAAGAATCAGAACGAAGGATGAAACAGAAACGTGTACCGTCTTCATCAGGGATCTGGACGTGGAGGAAGAGAAGGGAGAAGCCGGAGTAGTTGTTGCGGATAAGCTTGGACAAGGTCCATTCGAAGGCGTTGCGGCTGCTGATTGATGGATGCGGGTACCCTTTCATCGACGACTGGTTCACGCCTACCAAGATCCTCGTCGGCGCCGGCGGCGATGCCATCGAAGACGACGCCATCGCTTCCTCTCTCTCTCTCTCTCTCTCGCTCGTTGTTGTGAAGAAGATGGTATGAAATCAAAAGATCAAAACGTGGAGCTTGATTCAAAATGATTGGCAAATGCGCGCCACGTGTGAGCATGTCGAAGGTTCTGGCAGGACACGTTTGAGAATGAGAAATTTTTATTATATGATTATTATTAAATTTACAATGGATTCTTGATTACATATATATATATATATATATATATGATTAAGAGTAATATTGAAAAATCTAGAGACTAACCCAAGGCTATTATTATCATAAGCAGTATCAAAACATATTTTACAGTGTTACAGTGTCACATAATATTTATAAATAATAAAAATATATGTTATTTATATAAACGATATACAATACCTATATAAACAAATATATAACATAATACCTTTTTTCATGAATGTAATCTCATTTTACTTTAAAATCATATAATCATAAATATAATTATAATTATACTATTCTTTAATAAATGCATCCAAGCCACAATCCATTAAACCCTCAAACTTTTTAAAAATAAAAATAAAAAATTCCTCAATTTTTTTTGGGGGAAAAATCTGGCTTCATAATATAGATATTATAAAATATATTGTACAATTTGTGTTGTATACTAACATTGAACAGCAAAAGCCTATATTACATCTACTTCAGCGTAGAGAACACATGATATCACGATAACCATATTACCAAATGAGATTTAAAAAGCTACAAAATAAAAGAAAAGGATTCATTCATTTCAGTGAAGAAAGAAATGAGATCTAATTTAAACAAAAGCCAAAATAAAATCCAAATACGGCCAAGCTCATAAATTTTAGAACACAAAAAGCAAAATTTTAAGCCTTGGAAGTAGAGTACATTAAGGAGGTCTCTAGACACTTGATAAAAAAAAAAACCAAAACACAGGAATAAGATGCTGCTTTGTTCTTCTGAAAGCAAAAATATAGGGGATCCGAATTTATGCAGCGGTTGCTTGAGACTTGTTCAGGATGACACCCTCATATTTGACCTGGAACCATTTCATGGCATCATCCTTTGTGACTCGGTGCTGAATCCCAACACGAGACTTGCAGCGTCGGCGGCGTCCTACACGGTAACCAGGACGCTCAAGCACCACATAGAAATCCATTCCATAAATTCCAGTAGATGGATCATACCTGTGCAACAATCAAGAGTTACAAATGTAAACATAAAGAATTATGATGAAATGTTGTTATTTTGCATGTAGGATCTTCAACAAGAACAAGAGTGAGGTGTTTAGATAAATACAAAAAATTCATTCAAGAAACAAATTGGGAGTATATAAGACTAATATGAAAATCCTGACAAGAAAAACGTTCTCTGACCTACATTATGATTTGTAGTAGTAGTGGGCTCAGAAAGTTGCTACTTTGTTCAAGGAAAGGCTTTTAAAAGCCCCTCTCGCACAAGAGGTGTCAGAAATAAAAAAAGCAAACTTCATCACAGCCATTCAGAATACAAGATGAGACACAAAGGAATCCTCATCAAGTGTAACAAAACTAATCATCACAATCCAAAAGTTTCAAATAAACACTCTTCAGCTGGGATGTTGTAAACTTAAAGCATGCATGTTTCTTTAGGTTCATTACCATGAAAATGAACTTTATATTGAACCTGACTAATGTGAACTAATAATCATAATAACAAAATAATACAAGACACATGATGGCACCGGTGTGAGTATATTCCAAAAACGAAATTCAAGTAATCTTCAAAGAGAATTAAATAGAAGAGCTTTGAAAGTTCAGTGTGTTGCTACTCTGCTCAAAGAAGGGCCTCTATCAAATGAACCCTTCTCATACAAGAGGTGTCAGAAGAAGCAATCCTCATCACAACCTTCTTCACCAATGGACATATTTTTAATGTAAGCGCATATGTTACTAATCATCAGTGAATGAAATAAAAACTGGAAATTGTGACTTTTGCAACATGCTTCTAAATAACTAATCTAACCATCAGTGTTGTATACCATTCACAAGTTTGTTTCCATCATCATATTAACTCAATTACTGTTCTCATGAATTTAAAATAATAAAAGCAACAATTTCAGTAGGGAAAAATAATGCTATGAATGAACAAACAAAACAACACAACAAAAGAAAAAACTTTCATACTTGATTCCAAGATCAATGTGCTCCTGAATGCCAAAGCCAAAGCAACCAGTGTCACTAAAGTTACGCCTCAGCAACTCATACTCTTTCACCTTCAAGCCACTCTCCAGTAGTTGCATTGCCTTCTCACCTCTAACTGTAACATAGCAAGCAATCTTCTCATTACGTCGAATCCCAAAGGATCGCACAGTATACCTCGCTGCACAAAGAAAAGCCACTATTAGCATCCACACCCACAAAACCAAAATCCCAGCAGGTGCACAGAAAGCAACTGCGAAGTACCTACCCTTAGAGAACACAGGAGTCTGCCCACTCAACTGCTCCAAGACCTGCATTCACATCACACAATTAGTGTTTGAACAAAAATCATTGACAAACCATAATTCCAACAGAACATTACAGTATTAATCTGAATCATATTCAAAAGCTAACAGACCAAACACTATCACGTGTATATCAGTTCAAAATGCAATGTTCACATTGAGCATTTCGAAGGTCCATTTGAAAATCAGCAATAAGAGATAAATGATACTAAACCAAATTGCCTTTCTTTCCTATCATGGTAGCAAAAACTTTAACAAAAACTTAAACTTTTCACCATACTTTTTCCTTGTGGAGCTGGATTTACATGTTACTCCCGCAAAATCAAAGAAATATGCATATAAAAAAAAAAAATCACTTTCAGGTCAAATACAAAACCTCAAAGTCCAGGCAAAGAGATCTAAATGCTCAACGCCAACAACAACCCAATCACAAAAACAACAAAAACAAAGCTAATCCAAAGAAAAGAAGAGCAAATCAAGCTGGGATCACAGCTTTTCTACACGACCACCGTTGGGGAAGAAAGGATTGATACCTTGGCGGCCCTAGTGAGACGATCACCACTCTCCCCAACAGAGATGTTTAGGACGAGCTTCTGCACCTTGATCTCCCGCATGGGATTGGATTGCTTCTTCTCCGACGCCTGAAGAACAGCACAATAAAATACGTAAAAATTTAAAGAAAATATATAGAAAAGGAGATGAATCAAGGACCAAGGCAAGCAGCCGCGCGCAAGCCCTAGGGTTTTACCATTGCGAGAGCTCTTCCTCTCTGGACCTCAGCGGCGCTCTGGTGGTAGGAGAAGCGCAACGGAGAAAACCCTAGACTATTTATAGATGATCTTGTGAACCCACTCTTGATTAGATCTTAGCCGTTAGATTTAAATATTGATGTTTATTTTTTTTCCTATTTATTTAGATTATATATATATATATATATATTAGATTCCTCATCCGCATCTCGAGACCACGATCGCCGCTACCTAGGGTGGCAATAATCTGTCCGGACCCGCTGGTCCGGTTTTGTCTGGCCCAGAATAAAAAGAGTTTGAACATAAGGTTTGCAAATGCGGGCCGGGTCCAAACATGGCTTGGTTGTCCGGATTCAAATCCGGGCCGGGTCCGGACATAGAAATTTGGACAACCGGGCCCTTTTAACCCCTAAAACTTTAAAAGCCCAAACCTTAGGCCCATTTGTTTTAAGCCCATTCTTCTAAAAACTTTAAACATATATTGTTTTTTCTATTAAGACTTAGATTTTTCTATAATTTGAGTTGAGTTTTGGATTATTGATGTTTTTTTTTGCATTTAATGTGAATTAAATTATTTTTATATAATTTAATATTTGAGCGAACTTAAAAATAGCTTATAGAATTCGGGCAAATTTGGACATCCGGACAACTCGGTTTTAAAATAAACTGGGTTTGCACATGCCAAGTTTGTCCGGATTTAAAACCGGGCCTGGTCCGGACACAAGTTTTTCTATTTATATTAGTAGTTGTCCGGACCAGGTTTTGTCCGGACCCGAATTTTTGCCATCCCTACCGCTACCTTCCTTCTATGTTTGCTTATTTCGAACTTGTAGGCAATCAAGGAGGAAACCCTCTTCTTGCCCCTTTTCATTACAACCTTCGCGGAGTGGGTGGTGAGGTTGAGAGATTTTTATCTCGTGTTATATTTGTGGAGAATATTTAAGTAAGTTCTTGTTTTTAATTTTGAATCTTTGGATGATGGCATTTTGATCTTTATGAGTCATGTTGTAACTTTGAATCATGTTATTTTTTCTAGTTCATCTTGTTAGTATACTTATTTATGTTTAATTTAAATCATGATATTGTAATCCCTGACTTCTTGTCTCTTTTTATACCATAAAAACTATAATTATGTTTGTATGCCTTATAGGTGGTTGTAAAATTGCCTACAAGTTTGACGTTGGCTAAGTACTTATAAAATTTCAAATTTTATACATCTGTATTTTAAGAGATACAATTATGTTAGTAAATTTTTTCGGATGGGGTTTCTGTGCAGAACTTGAAGATTTATGAGTATTTTGATAGCTATAGAGATTAAATTGGATAAGGTGAAAAATATAAAATTTGTTCCTTATTGTGCTATCTGATTGTCAGTAAAAAATCATTGCTTTTGGGATTGTAGATTGAGAGATATGCATGTTTAAAAGATATATGTCTGAATTACAAGTCTGCAGAAAGAGTTAGAACTTCAAATGAATGTTATAGATTGAGTAGTGCTCTAAACAACTTGAATTTTGGATATGTCATAGGTTTAGGTGTCTACTCTTCTCATAATCTTGAATTTTGTGATTTGGGGAAGTATATAAAAAGGTCATGCTAGATTCAGTTCTCAATGGTATAAGTCCTATCTGAATTATGCATTGGTTAATCTTTTTATATATAATTCTATTATATTGAGTTCCTTTGTTAATGTACATAATGTTTGATTGTTCCATTATGAAGAATTGATCACTCTAGTAAGGTGGTTAAGAATCCATTGCTATGCACGATCTTCTGATATTGTTGCAAGCTTTAGAAGTTAGGTTATCTTAACACTTTTTTTAATATTTCTTGCTTGTGTTAAAAAGATTTTTGATATCCTTGGAATTTGCACTCAAATATAGGGTATTATTAGAAAACTTGTTTGATTTGAGATTCATAGTTTTTTTTTTTACGTTAATCAGTAAGTAACATCACATATATATATATAAAATGTATATATATATACAATTTCTGATTACTGATATTATGAATTTATTCATTTATTTACTCAAATTCTTTTTGAAGTTTGCTTTTATAATTTTAAACCATTGGACTTTGATTAATTTTCTGATTAGTTAAACTCCTTTCTTTACAAAACCCAACAAACAACGCCATCAGAATGTGTGTATATATATATTAAAATTTTGAATTATTTTTCTTACCAAAAACATCAATTCCGACCTCTCTATTATATTTATTAATCTTTGGTATATTAAGCTTGTTAATTATTTTGAATATAACTGAATTATTTTTGCAATAAAAGAAAAAGGATCATGCATATGTTACTATGATTATTCGATGAATTATTCTTCAAATTCTGACATGTCTGAAATTGTGATATTTCGTTTGGTTTTCAGATAACAAAGTTATTTTGAAATAAATAAGTTTAGTTTCCAATTAACTATGCACTAACCTTTGATCCCTGCGTTAGGAGAGCTAACCACTTTCTCCCCACCGAACGATACTCCCAACCTAGATATCTAAACGTTTGTTTTTCTTCGCATTAGCTTCATCCCCCATCTCTAGTGGATTCCTAGTATTTTTTTTTCTTCTTGTTTTGTTCCCTTTTTGTATATTTTTCCCTTTAATGTGATGTAACATCTTTATTATGGTTTTGTTGTTTGTTATTTTTATCTTTATATTATGTTTTCTTTTTTCGTAATGAATTAGTGGTTTATTCACTTTTATTAAAAAAAATAAACATAAACGAGTTACCAAAGCTTGGTTAAGATAGAGGGTATAGTATTAGTTTAATAAATATTAAAGCCTGAATGTTGTTTTAATAATTGTTCAAAAAATACCTCTTAAATTTTATCCTATGATGTATTTATGAAAACAATAAGTCTCTCAAGCACAAAAATTTTCCAACAATCATTCTGGTGCTATAGTGCTGACTATTGAAGAGACACAATGAAATTCACCAAGAAGATAAAATACCAAAACAAATGTTCAGTGTTGCAAGAACTCCATTTACAAAGAATAATGAAAGTATAACCACAAAACAATATTGATAATGCTTAACTGTGTAAGACCTGGATAAATACAGGAAAAATGAAGAAAGATGAAAAACAAAATCAAAACTGCAAAGATTTGTGCTTTATAGAAGTATTGAATTCATTCTTGTTATTGTTGAGCTGTTCTATTGAGAGCTATTAGCTTGATATGCAGAGCCTGCTAACTATGTCAGGCTAACCTTATCCATCTTCTCTTCAAGAGATCTGATCCTTGCCGCATGCTCCTTTACTGCCAATGCCAGAGATCGCACATCTCGAGCTTGAGATAGTTCTTCTAGTAATTCGGCCTAGCAAAGATAATGTACACAAGTTTTAGTTATTTAAGCATCTTAACAGTATGACATTTGCAATCACACAATTTAACTGACGGTGAGTCCTCAATTAGGATGTGCTACTTGATACTGCAGGCGGACTTTAATAATTAAACCAAAAAAATATCGACACAAGATTCATCAAAATCTATAATAGCCAATAACATTTAAATAATGAGACACGACTGATAACTTGAAACATCATTAAAACTACAAACCATTAAATAGTTTCCCAAATTTGGATTCATGAAGTAACGACAACTACAATGCAAACCGAGTTCAATAAATTGCATAAAGTTCATTGATCAGGAGTTTGCCTTGGAAATGTTTGAAGCATCATTTACTAAAAGTGTCACACATTTATATCTAATAATCTCTTCTTGAACAACTCTCAGTTTCTCATTCAGAGATTTTTCTATTTGGAAAAAAGAAAAGACTAGAAGGGAGCATAAAACAAGCGTCAACAAGGGAACCCGTAATAATGACTAGGAAGATAGCAGAACTGCTGCCTAAAAGTCAAGCCATAGTTACAAATAAGTAAAATGCCAATTCTACTCAAATGCAGTAAAGCTCACTCAGTGAAAGGTAACAAGACAACAACAACACAAACCATACCCCTGAATGTAGTTCCTTCTGTCATCATATGTGCAAAAAAGAGAATTTTGCAGATATACCATCTTCACTAACATTGGGCAAAACAATAAATTGGAACAAGAGATTGCCTTGCATAAATTTCTCACCTCATGTATATCTAATTCACCCTACGGAGTGACAAACACAAGGTTTTTACTTGAGAATGGACATCCTGACATCTATCTTGATTCGGAATTATTGGCATTTAGATCACAATATGGACTGTCAAAACCAAAGCATGAACAAGTTGACTCTGTTTCTGAGAAAGACGGTATGTTTTACTAATAATGAACAATAACCAAGTTCCATTTGTTAAAAAGAAGATATATCCAGCATGCTCCGTTCGATACAGATAGGAGAACTTAAGCAAGTCAATTAGTCAGGATAAAGCTCAAAGTTTCACTTGACCTGATTACAGGAAGATGGGGTACCTTTCTTGGCTTTCTGATCTACAAGGAGAGATTATCAGGGCATTTGACACAAGATGAATTTTATTGACATATAAATCCCAGAAGAACAGATCTTATGAGAACAATTGACTCAAAGCTAATAAGATATTTGATTTCCACAGAGTATTCCAGTAGTAAAGGAACATCAATGTCAAACAACAAGTGATTCATGGAGAAAACTGTGAATTGTGCTTAATGTCTAGTTCTATGACACAACAGACAGGAAATTATCCTTTAGAGAATCATCAAAGAAAATATGAAGTAACTAGTGAGTGTTCGCACACAGCAGATCTAGCAATTGAAAATACTAAACAACCAAACAATAGGAAACTTACAGAAACAAGAAGAACAAGAATAAAAGGATTACCTTTTGCATAAGCTGCACACGCTCTTTAAGCTCATCAATGGAAGCCTCATCCTTGTGAACAACTTGTAGAACATAAAGCAAGTGCGAACGAATGAACTCCGAGCAATGGTTCTCCAAAGTACGCAATGGGAAAGTCGAATGGCATCCAATCTGATAGAAAGGACAGTTGACAAGCCTCATCGGACAAACAGTGATACAATGCCGATCCATCTCCCTCCTCACAATTCTCTGCTCGCACTTCTGCTCGCATGGCAATACCTTGAATGGGCACACCTCGTCATGCTTCTCTGCATGAATGGCACAAAACTTAGTCTTGCACCCATCATTGGTACAGCTCGCCGGCCTGAATCCGCAGCGTTGCTTATGTTCATCGAGCTCCTCCTTGGTGGGGAATTTCATCGAACAGGTGTAGGCGTTCTTAAAATCCACGTTTCTGAGCAATGGATCGCTGATGGCCTCTCTCCGATCAATCATCCACAAACCTTTGGCCTCCATCTCTTGAACGAAATCATCGATCTTGTCCTCCCTGCTCTCGCTCAACAACCAGCTCGATAACCGGCCGAGCAAGCTCCGCTTCGACGCTGTGAAATCGTCCATGATTATGGAAACAATCTCGGCGGGATCCTCGGGAATTTCTTGGATGGAATCGGGTTCAGAGTCATCAGGGACGACGAATTCAGCAACGAACGTCTCGCTTCGAGCGTTGAGATAGTCAACCATTTCCTTGCGGAGGCCGACGGCGACGGAAGCTGGGGTTTTGAAGGGGTCTCCGGTGGTGTTATCGACGCAGGCGGCGGCGAGGCCGGGAAGGAGGAGCTGCGCGATCTTGTGTACGATCTCGCCGTCGCTGTTCTGGCAATGGAACAATGCGTCCTCGTCCTTAACTGCGGCTATATCGGATGCTTGAAGCTCCATCAATGGCGATGAATCGCAAGCTCTAGAGATCGAGAACGAGAGAGAGAGAGAGAGAGAGAGAGAGAGAGCTCTGAGAAGGATAGAGAACGAAAAGGGTGGTGACTTGGTTTCAAGTGTCTTGCATGGAGGTGTTTGTTAACATTGATTGGGTACGTGGCAGTTATTTATTGGATTTTGACGGGTTGACTTTTGTTCAGCGTTGCCTTGGGACATGTTGGAGAGTTGGTTTTATTGTTAGGAGGTTGGTTTATCACTTGGTCATGAATATTATTATTAATTTATATGTATGTAAATATTTATTTTAGTTTTATACTAATTGTTATTTTGATAATTTAAAATTTATGAGAATAGTGAAAAGGTAGACCCAGGGTCAGATCTTTAGGTAGATAATACTATTGAAATATTGTTATATTGTAGAATATTATATAAATGCTATAATAATACTGTTTTATTTATTATTTATGAATCTGATGTGAGAGAATATCAGTTCCCTCTTCTCTATGGGTTGGTAAGTATTTATTAATTTGGTTTGGTTCCAAAAATATTTTCTGGGTATGTAAATGATAAAACTCTAATTATTCCATATGATGTTTGATCTAGTTAATAAATCTTTAGGGGTCGTCTGTTCTTTAACACCTCTTATGGGTGGTATTTCTCACCTTTGTGAATGCGTTAACTGCGGACGGAAAACGTCAACAATTGAGCACAGTAAAAAATTAGGGAGATACAGTGAGTTTAATTAGGTTATAGTAGGGTTAAATTATTCAGATTTGTTAAGATACTGTGTTGAAATTGATTGGATGGTTCAGATAAAAAATGTTATATATCTTACTTTTCACTCTACTACTATTGATAAGTATAATTAATTATTTATTATACAGGACACAACCATTGAATTTCAATCCAATAATTAATACTACTGTTAGAGGGCGTTTGGTTCGTGGTAATGACATATTACCACATAACAAGATTATTATGGTAATATGAGTGGGAATGTTATATAGTTGGGAATATTGCGGTAATTTGATATAACCATGTTTGGTTGGGAACTCTTATGTAGAGGTTGAATCATCTACGAACGTTGCTGTCAACCGTTGGATTTAGATTTAACGGTTCAGCACTGTTCCATGAACAGTATCACTAATACTTATGAACAGTGGTACAGTAAATAGTGGGATGTACAATAATGTGATCTGAACCGTTCAATTGCACAGTAACTGAGCAAATTTGAACTGTCCAACCCTATTTCTACTAGACTTATAGACCTAGCTAACCCATGATTATGTCTCTGCTGTTGACTTTTTCTCATATATATATATATATATATATACAAAATTGAAAGAAATGATAAGGTGAAAGAAATTAAAAGAATTCTGACAATTATAGAATTATAGTCATATCGTGAAAATTCTTGTGAGAATTATGATTCAAAATTAATTTTTGTTTTTATATTTAAGCATTAATTTTATACTTAGGATATCAGTTTTACATCTCGATGATTAGCCACATCTTTGTTAACATTAAATACGTGTACACCTGCATGATGATATGAGCAAGGGATGTTGTGAATCACTCAACTCGTCCATAAACGTCAAAATGTCTCACCGACTCATGACATTTCCCAACCATCAAGTCACTAACTCGTCATCCATGACGATCAAGAAAAAAAGACTGACAAAAAAAAAAAAAATCCAAATAAATAAATTAATTTCCATAAATCCATATATATTCTCCATTAACCAACCAAGAGAACAAACCAAATTAACCATGATGAACTCCACAACCACAACACCTGCAAACCTTCACATCCTCTTCTTCCCATTCATGGCACCAGGGCACATGAACCCCATGGTGGACATGGCCAACCTCTTCTCTTTCCATGGAGTAACAACCACTGTACTCACCACCCCAGCCAACGTTCCCTTGATCTCCATCCACCCACCAACCAAACTTAAAGTCATCCCTTTCCCCTCTTCCAACGTAGGCCTTCCCAGTGGCTGTGAGAACGTCACCTCCCTCATGTCCATGTCCATGCACGCCACCTTCATGCAAGCAGTGGCCATGCTCCGCCAACCCCTAGACCAAGTCCTCCAAGAACTCTGCCCAGACGCCATCGTCTCTGACTCTTTCATGCCCTGGACTTTCCATGCAGCTTCAGAGTTTGGTATTCCAAGGCTTGTGTTCCATGGAACTAGTTTTTTCTCTCTCTCTGCTTCAGATATTGTAGATAACTTGAATCCTCATGATAAACATGAGGAGTCTTTTACGTTGCATGGTTTCCCTCATGAAATCCAGCTTTTCAAGTCACAAATCCCGGATTTGAAGAAATCTAACCCTGCTTTGCTTGCTACTATAAAAGAGGTTAAGGAGTTGGACAAGAAGAGCTATGGTGTGTTGGTGAATAGTTTTTATGAGCTTGAACCAGAGTGTGCTGATTACTACCGTGAAGTTATAGGAAGGAGAGCTTGGCATGTTGGACCAGTGTCTTTGTGTGTTAGTGATCAAGCTAGGATGAATCATGATCATTACTGTTTGAAGTGGCTTGACAAGAAGAAGCTAAACTCAGTTTTGTATGTTTGTTTTGGTAGTTTGTGTAGGCTCAGTGGAACTCAGCTGAAGGAGATAGCACTGGCTCTAGAGTCTGCAAATCAGGAGTTCATTTGGGTGGTGAGGAAAATGGAAGAAGATGAGGAAGAGTGGTTGCCAGAAGGATATGAGAAGAGGATGGAAGATAAGGGGTTGATTATAAGAGGATGGGTTCCTCAAGTTCTTATATTGAATCATGAAGCATTAGGAGGGTTCTTGACACATTGTGGATGGAACTCAACTTTAGAAGCAGTGAGTGCTGGAGTGAGGATGATAACTTGGCCAATGTATGCAGAGCAGTTTTATAATGAGAAATTAGTGGTTGATGTGTTGAAGATTGGAGTTAGTGTGGATGTCAAGCAGTATGGAAAGGGTCAAGATTTTGCTGAAAGTTTGGGGATTATGGGAGTGGTTGGGAAAGGGGAGATAGAGAAGGCAGTGCTTAAGGTGATGAGTGGGGGAGAAGAAGCTGAGGAGATGAGGAGGAGAGTGATGAAGTTGAAAGAGATGGCAAGGCTGGCTGTGGAAATGGGTGGTTCTTCTTATCAGGATGCTGAGAGGCTTATTCAGGAGTTGCTTGGCAAGAGGCCAACAACTAGTGTTGTTGACACTTTAATCTAGAACTTGTTTAAATCTTTTATTTTATCTTATTTTATTTACTATTTATCATTTGTAATTTTGTTTTATTTATGTAAAGTTCAGAGATATTTAAATAAAAAAAAAAAGTATAATATTGATAGATTTACATTAAAAGATGTTTAGTTGACTGCAAATAAAATTACAGTGTAACTAATTTTTTTTGAGGAAAGTGACAAGATCGTGAATCTGGGAACGTCACGCGTGTGAGGGAGCAAGCTCAACGTCGATCCAGTGTCGCTTCATTTCGTGTAATACGTGAGGGTTCGATCTAGGGTCTTTTTTGAAACGAACGCCTTACGTAAAAGACCCGATAACAATTGATTCAAAGTCTGTTGAATTTTTATATCTTAACTTATATTACTGTTATAAATAGCAATTAAAATGGGAACTGGAATGAATTCAGGAAGACAAGTAGCAATTAAAAACGGCAGTGAAAGGAGATGGTTTGTTATTGGTGGTGTTTTTTTTTTTTTGGGTACAACTGTTGTCTTTTTATGAATGGGTGAAACTGACATCAAATCGGGAAGAAAGGAGAAGGTGTACTGTGGTTTGGTTCAAGCCTTTCAATGGGATGTAAGATGTCATTCTATGAGTAGATGGACCAATTTATATTGGTTTAAGGTTTGAATGTGCCAGGGCACTAAAGTCAGATGATGATGATGATGAATGTGGAGGGGAAATAATGGGTACTTTTACTGGATGCATAGTTGTTTGTGTTACTAGACTTGTGTTCTGGTCCTGGGAGAAGCTATGAATGTAACCAATGTTTTTTTCTTTTAGTTGGGCTTAATAAATATACTTTGATTTAATTGAATAAAAAAATAATTTATATTATTTTTGTTTGGTTTACTGTAACTAAAAATTCGGCTTTTATTTTTTATTTGCCTGATTTAATGTAAATTTAAAGCTATAGTTATCATGTACATGGATAATGAGATTACTTCAATTATCTATAATTATTATTAAGTATTTAATACTATTCATAAAAATTAAATAATTAAATAAATAAATTATTTATTAAATTTAAATATATTTAATATTTCTTTAATTTTATTAATTTGAAAAAAATTATTAAAAAACTTACTCTATTAATTATTTTTATAATATTTTCAATCATAAAAATATTTTATGATAAAATTAATTAATTATATAAATATTTACATTATAAAAATATAACATTTATTTTATTTTATTACTTAAAAATTATAATTAATTTTTAAAAACAATATAATATTTTCAGTTAAAAATATTTTTTCGTCATAATATATAATTATATAAATATTACTTTATAAAAATATTTAATATTTCTAATTTTATTATATAAAAATATTTTTATAAAAGATAATTTACTTTATTAAATATTTTATATAATAAAATTAGAAATATTAAATATTTTTATAATTAAATATAATATGAATATGATGGTGCATCACTGCATTTTAACTTATAACAAATTTTACTGTAAACTCAAATTATAAAAAGTTTTATAAATAAAATTTATTTTATAACATATCAAATGTATTTACATTGTAAAATCCCTTAAAAACGAATAACATAAAGACAAGCGAGTGAAGTGACATGAGTATGAAAAGTGACATCACACTACTGCTTTCTTCTAGAAAGTCCACAAAATAACAACATCTCTTTTTATGTTCTTGGAAAAATGATGCCAAATCACATGGGCCTGTCTATTTGAAGTGATGTAAATGCGCATATATGTGCAAGAAAAAGCCATGCTTCTCACAGTGGAAGATATAAAATAAAAACAAATAAAAATAAAAAACAAAGAAAATAATATGGCAAAAGAAAGTGAGAGATCAAATATGAATATGTAAAATTTAGTTTGCTTGAAAAGAAATAATCAAATATTTCAATCTAATGCGTTAATCTCTTATTCCATCATAGGTAAATCTGCTAGTATGTTTTTTTTCTTGATTTTCAACCACTATAGATAGTCACCAACACTTATAAAACGAGGTATCTAGAGGATAAAATGCTCTTTTAAATTCATAAGAGCAAAGGTTTCACTTCAAAGCGGCAACTCAAAACAAAATCAAGCTTTGTTAGTTTCAGTAGGCCTGCGCTTTCAGACAGTGGTTTCATCAACCAGAATATTTTCCTCTTTTTTTTTTCTTGTTTCTGTTGTCTTATTTCTTCTTGTTACCTCAACACCTCACCTCTGGAGAGAGACCTTAGTTTTTTTGCTTTTCTTATTAACTTTACTTCTGTTTAGCATATTTTTTATTTCAATAAAATCATGATTTATACATTTTTATTAAAAAAAAAAAATAGTTTGCTCACAGGAATATGTGGACATAATTGAATGTTCACACAATAAAATTTAACTTCTGATTTGGATGTTGGCAATCATATCTTATGCTTGAGCTTACCAATCAAGCAGTATCAAGTCCGGCTTTTTTGTCTGCCGTCCGAACCATCTATTTGTAAAATTCTCGGTCAAGCCCTTGCAACAGCATGCAATTTTCCACTTTCTCATATTCTCCATTATAATTAATGTGCTATTAATTAATTTTCAGCACATATTTTTTCCTGTCAAGCCTCAACTCTTCTCCTTCACCTCTTTCACCTTCACTCTTTCATTCATGGCAACCAAAACCCAAGAAGGCCTTCACATCCTCTTCTTTCCATACATGGCACAAGGCCACATGCTCCCCATGATCAACATGGCCAAGTTATTTGCTAACCGAGGAATAAGAACCACCATCCTCACAACTCCAGCTAACACTTCCATTGTTAAACCCATCATTTCAAACTCCCCAATTGAACTAGCCCTCATCCCTTTCCCTTCCGCCGCTGCCGGGCTCCCGGAAGGCTGTGAAAACCTCTCCTCCATCCCTTCACCAGACCTCATACCTTACTTCATACGTGCAGTCTTTATGCTTTCTGAACCCTTTGATCAAATCCTCAAAGAACTCCACCCCAACGTCACTATCATTGATGCCTTCTTCCCATGGACCATTGACATCACATCCAAGCTTGGCATAACTCAGCTCATCTTCACCGGATCCGGCTTCTTTCCTCTTTGTCTTACAGATAGTATAGAAAACTACAAGCCACATGAGACCTTGCCAGCTGAAACCAAGTCTTTCTTGGTTCCTGGAATCCCTCACCGGGTTGAGCTTCTCAAAACCCAAGTCTTTGACAGTGGCAAAATCGGCAAAGAGCATATAGAATTCTTTGATAAGGTTAGGGATGCAGACAAGAGAAGCTACGGCACTGTGATGAATAGTTTCTATGAGCTGGAACCGGACTACGTTGAACACTACCGCACAGTCATAGGCCGCCGATCTTGGCACATTGGTCCTGTGTCTTTGTGCAGTGAAGACATGATCAAGAGTACTACTACTACTACTAGTAGTACTGATAGAAATCATGAGTGTTTGAGTTGGCTTGATGGGAAGGAATCTGGGTCAGTTCTATATGTTTGTTTTGGGAGTTTGTCTACCTTCCGTGGAGAACAGATACATGAGATTGCTTTGGGTCTTGAGGCTTCTAATCATGCATTCATTTGGGTGGTTCCTAAGGTTGTTAAGAGGGATGAGGATATGGATTGAATGCCAGAAGGGTTTGAAGGGAGGATTAATATTGAAGGGAAAAAAGGTTTTATTATAAGAGGATGGGCTCCTCAGTTGTTGATATTGAATCATAAAGCTGTTGGTGGGTTCATGACTCATTGTGGATGGAACTCTACTCTTGAAGGTGTGTGTGCAGGCTTGCCAATGATCACTTGGCCTTTATTTGCAGAGCAGTTTTACAATGAAAGGTTGGTTGTAGATGTGTTGAAGATTGGTGTTGCTGTTGGGATGAAGGAGCATGTGTTGAAGACTGAGGATAGGCCATTGATTCATGGGATAGATATAGAGAGAGCTGTGAGCTGTGTGATGGGTGTTGGTGAAGAAGCTGAGGCCATGAGGAAGAGAGCTAGAGAACTGGGAGAGATGGCAAAGAGTGCTGTTATGGAGGATGGGTCTTCTTATACTGAGTTAACTCAGCTCATCAGTGAGTTATCAGATCTTCATCCATGAGTTACCATCTTGTTCTATTCTTCACTAGTTCCCCTGCTCATGCAGGCTTTGTGTATTGTAATTTCATAATTTACTCTTTGATATTTAATAAAAGTCAATGATTAGCAAATATTTCAACAGAATATTTTGTGGTCAGAGATTTGGTGTCATATTATTTATTTATTTATTATAAAAAAAAGCTCAAAAGCTATTTATTCGAAAAAAGAAGAGAACAAGAAATAACCAAAGAATCTCAACAATAACCAAAAAAAAATTAACAACAAAAATAAACCATCTAAGAACAAATCAATAGCTATTTATTCGATCACTGTTGCGTATGTTTGCCAGTCAGGAGAAGCAACTCATTGATGAGCCGAGTTAACTCAGTATAAGAAGACCCATCTTCCATAACAGCACTCTTTGCCATCTCTCCCAGTTCTCTTACTCTCTTCCTCATGGCCTCAGCTTCTTCACCACCACCCATCACACAGTTAACAGCTCTCTCTATATCTATCCCATGAATCAATGGCCTATCCTCATGCTTCATCACATATTCCTTCGTCCCAACAGCAACACCAATCTTCAACACATCTACAACCAACCTTTCATTGTAAAACTGCTCTGCAAACAAAGGCCAAGTGATCATTGGCAAGCCTGCACACACACCTTCAAGAGTAGAATTCCATCCACAATGAGTCATGAACCCACCAACAGCTTTATGATTCAATATCAACAATTGAGGTGCCCATCCTCTTATAATAAAACCTTTTTTGCCTTCAATATTAATCCTCCCTTCAAACCCTTCTGGCATCCAATCCATATCCTCATCCCTCTTAACAACCTTAGGAACCACCCAAATGAATGCATGATTAGAAGCCTCAAGACCCAAAGCAATCTCACGTAGCTGCTCACCAGTGAAGACACACATGCTCCCAAAACAAACATAAAGAACAGACCCGGGTTGCTTCTTATCAAGCCAACGTAAACACTCATGATCTTTATCAGCAGTAGCACTAGCACCGTTGATGACATCCTCATTGCACAAAGACACAGGACCAACATGCCAGGCTCGGCGCCCCATGACAGTACTGCGGTAGTGTTGAACGTAGTCCGGCTCCAGCTCATAGAAACTATTCACCACTACACCATAACTTCTACTCTCTGTGTCCTTAATCTTAAGCAGGAGATCAAGCATTGGTTTCCCAGCTTTCATGATGTCTAGAACTTGGGTCTTGAGAAGCTCAACCCGGTGAGGGATTCCAGGAACCAAGAAAGACATAGTTTCAGCTGGCAAGGTCTCATGGGGATTGTAGTTTGCTATGATATCAGAGAGACAAAGAGGAAAGAAGCCGGTGCCATGGGAGATGATCTGGGGGATTCTCAGCTTGGATGTGATGTCAATGGTCCAAGGAATGAAGGCATCTGTGATAATTACATTGGGTTGGAGTTCTTTGAGGATTTGTTCAAAGGGTTGAGTGAGCATGGAGACAGCTTGAATGAAGTTGGGTATGAGGTCATCATGAGAAAGGATGGTGGCGAGGTTTTCACAGCCGAGGGGGAGACCGGCGGCGGTGGAGGGGAAGGGGATGAGAGCTAGTTCTATTTTGGAGTTTGAGTTAATTGTGATAGTTTTGACAAGAGTGGTGACGTTGGCTGGGGTGGTAAGAATGGTGGCTCTAACTCTGTGGTCATGACATGCAAAGAGCTTGGCCATGTTGAGCATGGGAAGCATGTGACCTGGTGCCATTAATGGGAAGAAGAGGATGTGAAGCTGATTTTTTGTTAAGGAGGCCATGAATGGATGACAAGCTTACACAGAGAGATAGAGAGGGAGATGTTGGTAGACTCGTCCTCTTAAATAAATTTAAATTATCTATTTATTTATATTTTAAAATTAGATCCTTATCTTATCTCAGGCTCCCGTATCTGATTTATGGTTCCGAGCGAGAATCTTAACGCGGTATTTGTTTTGGTTTTTAAATAAAAGAAGAGTAGAAAACTGGAGGAAACGCTATCTTCTCTCGTGTAGTGACCTTGGCGGCAGGCTCTTCATATTTTTCCCGTTGAATTTTGTGACAAGGTAGATGCTTGAAATTTTAATTGTGGTATGAGATCTTGCTTATTCTCATTCTTAGTTTCCACACCATAGATTACCCTAAGGAATTTGATATGTATTCATTAGTTTTTTTTTTATTCATTCATTTATTTATTTTGTTTACATGTTTCCCATTTATGTGTATATGTTATATTTTCATGGTTTCTAATATTTGTCTTGGACTGATGTTAAGCTATGTATATTTTTTTTTATGACCATTTAGGTCATTTGTATTGTAGGTATTTTCTTATAACCATGCAATATGGTCATGTGCATTTAGTATACCTCTCTCACAAAATTGGTAAGCTTATAATTTGGGGTTTTGATGTTTATGCACATGCTTTATGTTTGTTAGGGCTTCCTTCGAGTGCTTGATTTTGATAATCTGATTTGGAGTCTTGGAGTTGAGAGACATTTAGGTAAATATCCATATATAAATTATACTATATATATCTTTTAAAACTAGTTAAATTTGTGAAAATAAGTATTTTATTTATTTATTTATTTTGTGATAATTAGGTTTCTGTTTATTATTCAAATGTTGTTTATATAATTAATACTATTTTCATAATTATTTTAATTTATTTAATATTTCAAATTAATGATATTCTTTAGAGTCTGAGGTGTTTACACGTGCGGTGGAAGTCTTGATTTAAATAAATTTTGAATTTTGAGATAATTCATTTAAATCCTGATTTGTTTTTTACTTTTGAAATTTCATATACTGTATTGATGTCACGCCCCGAGCCCGAGGCATTGACAAACGGCCGTATACCCATAAGGTCGAGACCCAATGGACATACAAGGCCTCAGGATCTGTCTTACAAAGATAAGATATAACAAGGTACTAACATCACAAGAACAAGAATTTAAGGGATACGATAACCAGGTTCACAACTATGATCCACGGAAACTAAAAGTGCAAGGTTCAAAGCTTAAACAAATAACAGTTCTAAGTTCACAAACATAAAGACTATTTACATGATAACCAACTGGTGCTCGCTCAACAGTCCCCGCTAAGCTATCCACCACACCCTTACTCCTGATCTGAAAAGGATAAAAACCACTATTTATGAGCTTGATGACCCGATGAAGCAACCACTAAAAAAATATAGGGATCACAAAAACTCAATAATTTCACAAAACATGCTTAAGTGTAAAAATTTATACAATAAGTAATGTAAATAAAACTTCGATTTCGAGTGTTTTCAAACAACTATAATTTCTCCAAGTAAACGAGTATATATGTCCCCCAAATAACTAATGCCAGAAACAAAACCACAGAATTCATATATTTAAACTCGGTGACCCGAGTTGGATTGTCAGAGTTCATTTATTTACCCTCAGTGACCCGAGCCAGATTTTCAGAGCCCGTTATTCTCCACCGACGGAACGGTGCGAAACTAGTTTCTTATCAGAGTCAGAGTACGTGTCGACACGGTCAGTGTTTAACCCCCAGTGACAGGGTTATTGCAAAGTTAATTTGGGGACTACAGGTTACTATGTCAAAATAAGTCGGGTCTAAAATCATTGTCAATACAAAAATACAGAAATTCGGTGATCCCCTTTTTCTAATGAAAAATAATTCCAATTATTATCAAATAATAATAACTTAAACAAATAGATAATTGAAGTACACTATCTTCATAATCTAATCCATAAAAGCAATTAATGAATACAATTTACCTAACATAGATAACCACTCAATAATAAATCTGGTAATTGATTAAGTATAAAAATTCATCACTGAGTTTATGGTTAAAGAATTTGAATAATAATTATGAAAAACCATTCCAAAAATTCTCAAGTAATAAATATTTCTGTACTTTCATAATAAAAACAAAAATGAGTAGATTATATAATAACTAATTAAATGGTTGTTGACGGAACATGAGATCCTTAATTAAATTATCGATATTAATCGATTAAATAAACGAATAAATACATGCAAAAATTCGTAACCTTTGATGATCAAAGTGTTCACAGACAATCAAAAATCAAAAAAATATTGAATTAATACATCATCGGAGTAATGGTCATCAAATAAATCTTAGATCCGTAATTAATTAAGTATAGAATCAAATAAATAGCAATTAAATAATTAGAAATCTAAGTTTTGAAATAAGGATAGATACTGATATTTTTAAATCTCAAAAACATTTAAATATAATATCATGAATGGTTTTAACAATAAAATCCAAAGTTATTAAATAATTTTATCGATGATTCACAGTAATGAGAAATTATATATATACAGGTTTATACGTGATTTACTTACCTGTCTAACACCAAAACTAAAAAGCACTCAAATTAGGGCTTCCACAAATTACCCCCGTTAACTTTTTTTCAAGGACAAAAACCAGATACTCCCGACCACTCCACGAAAACCCTAGAACAATTTAAAAACAAAAAAAGGAAACCCTAAGCATTAAGGAATCACAACAAGGACTAATAAAAAGATAACCCATCAAGAAGAGAAAGCGAACCTACCACAAATACTCCTAGATGAGCACTCGACACGAAAGATTTCCTCGTCCCTTGCTACACGCCCCCAAAAATTGAACAACGAGCGAAAGAGGAAGGCTACGAATTATCTAATTTTTAGGAATTTTTAATTTATCCCGTAACCACTAGCGGTTGCTGAGGGAACGTGAGGGGCTCACGATCCCCGAAAAGATAAGGTTGGTTTCAGACTTTAAATTAAATTTAAAAATTTAAAAATTTAAATAACAAGTGGGGTCCACAATTGATTTATGATTATTTAAAATTTCTAAATTTCGATAATTGTTTAAATTGTGAATAATTCATGTGTTTAAAGTTTAGATTATGTATTTATTTATTTATTTTGAATTTCATGTATTTATTTAATTTTTAATTAAAAAATATTATTATTTTTATTATCTGTTTATGTTTGTATTCCATTAATTGGTGTATTTTGATATGACAGATAAGCCGTTCATCTCAATCAATGTTACGAGAGAGAAATGATTTCTCAATGTCTCACTTAATACAATTAAAAAAAAATATTTTACTATTTTCATAAAAAGAAAGAGTAATTATTCTTGTTCAAGGTTGGAATTAATCATAATTACAAAAATATCAATTACAAACTAACATTCCAAGTTTCCAACAAAACAAGTAAATATCAAACACCTCAACAATGTTTTGTTTGTTTGTTATTTGTTTGTGTGTGGGTGTGTTCAGCCTAGAAGTTCTTGCTTTTCAAAGTTTATTTCTGCCCAACTATATATATAATTGATTTTTATAGTGAATTCAATAACCCAAAAATATTCACTAGTTTGCCCACCTTATTATATATTAAAAAAAAAATCACCATCCTTGAGGCTAGATATATATATACATATAATTGGAGTGAGGGTTATTATAAACCCATCTGGAACCTTCACACAATAAACTAGAACTTCTGTTTAGGTTATTATCCACAATGAGTCATGAACGTACATGACTCATTGTGGATGGAATTCTACTCTTGAAGGTGTGTATGCAGGCTTGCCAATGATCACTTGGCCTTTGTTTGCAGAGCAGTTTTACAATGAAAGGTTGGTTGTAGATGTGCTGAAGATTGGTGTTGCTGTTGGGATGAAGGAATATGTGATGAAGCATGAGGATAGGCCATTGATTCATGGGATAGATACAGAGAGAGTTGTGAACTGTGTGATGGGTGTTGGTGAAGAAGCTGAGGCCATGAGGAAGAGAGCTAGAGAACTGGGAGAGATGGCAAAGAGTGCTGTTATGGAAGATGGGTCTTCTTATACTGAGTTAACTCGACTCATCAATGAGTTGCTTCTCCTGACTGGCAAACTTACGCAACAGTGATCGAATAAATAGCTATTGATTTGTTCTTAGATGGTTTATTTTCGTTAATTTTTTTTTTTTTGGTTATTGTTGAGATTCTTTGGTTATTTCTTGTTCTCTTCTTCTTTCGAATAAATAGCTTTTGAACTTTTTTTTTATATAATAAATAAATAAATAAATAAATAATGTCACACAAGTCTTGATGACACCAAATCTCTGACCACAAAATATTCTGTTGAAATATTTGCTAATCATTGACTTTTATTAAATATGAAAGAGTAAATTATGAAATTACAATACACAAAGCCTGTATGAGCAGGGGAACTAGTGAAGAATAGAACAAGATGGTAACTCATGGATGAAGAGCTGATAACTCATTGATGAGCTGAGTTAACTCAAGATAAGAAGACCCATCCTCCATAACAGCACTCTTTGCCATCTCTCCCAGTTCTCTTGCTCTCTTCCTCATGGCCTCAGCTTCTTCACCAACACCCATCACACAGTTCACAACTCTCTCTGTATCTATCCCATGAATCAATGGCCTATCCTCATGCTTCATCACATATTCCTTCATCCCAACAGCAACACCAATCTTCAGCACATCTACAACCAACCTTTCATTGTAAAACTGCTCTGCAAACAAAGGCCAAGTGATCATTGGCAAGCCTGCACACACACCTTCAAGAGTAGAATTCCATCCACAATGAGTCATGAACCCACCAACAGCTTTATGATTCAATATCAACAATTGAGGTGCCCATCCTCTTATAATAAAACCTTGTTTGCCTTCAATATTAATCCTCCCTTCAAACCCTTCTGGCATCCAATCCATATCCTCATCCCTCTTAACAACCTTAGGAACCACCCAAATGAATGCATGATTAGAAGCCTCAAGACCCAAAGCAATCTCACGTAGCTGATCACCAGAGAAGGCACACAAGCTCCCAAAACAAACATAAAGAACAGACCGGGGTTGCTTCTCATCAAGCCAATGTAAACACTGATCATGATCTTTATCATCAGTAGTGTTAACCCAGAACACAAAGAAGAAGATGAACAGTAAGAAAGAGGAACGAAGATTCTGGAGAAAACTGGAAAAAAACTAGAGCAGCTGAGACTCTAATTTCTCACATTCGTCAAGAGTACAATCAAAGCACTTACATATTTATATCATTGTAACTAAACTAGACCCAAGACATACCTTGACTCAACTTTATACATAGGACTGACTTAATACTAACTGGTTCAGTCTAACCAACATATGATGCCTAGAACTTAAATACAATCCAAGATGATGCAATCTCAACCGTTGATAATATTCTTCAAGTACTCCTCCAAACATTCAACTAAAATGCCAGGCTTCAATTCAGCAACCATTCAACTCTTTTAACTTCAGAGTAGAAAACAACAAAGATCAGAGAAAAATCTCTTCAATCAATCCAACAAACTCCCCCTTGATTGAAGATTACAAACACCAAGAAGAAGCCCTGAATTTGCACAACTTCTTTTGCATCCAGACATTTTTGTAAAAAGCATCTCGCAATCGATCTTCAGTGTTGCAGTACTCTAATTGTACTTTTTTATCATTCACCAAGTCTCTAATGAAATGAAATTTCACATCTATGTGTTTAGTCCTGTTATGAAGAACTGGATTCTTAGCAATTGCCAGACAAGACTGGTTATCACAATGAATTGTAATTGGCCTTTCAATCTGATAGCCACAATCACCCAAAATTCTTTTAATCCATACTCCTTGACAACATGCATCACATAAGGAGATATATTCGCCTCGTGGATGAAAGAGCAACAGTTCCTTGTTTCTTTGAGATCCATGATACAATTCCTGATCCAATATTAAATGCCACTCCAGAAGTGCTTCTTCTGTCTTCAGTGCTTCCTCCCCAATCACTATCTGACCATCCTTGCACTATGCAATTGCTCCTTCTTTTGTAAAAAAATCCCAAACTCTTTTAGAACCCGACTAAGTATCTTAATATATGTTTTTGTCGCACCAAAATGATGTCTAGAAGGCTTGTGCATAAACCTTGATAGAAAAATTAACTCGGGAAGGCTATGTCGTGCCTTGAGTGTGTGATATAAATTAATTTCCCAATCAATTGTCTCAGATGTTGTTGCGTCTACGACTTCGCTTCATCATATATTTGCAACTTGAGGCTTGGACTCGATGGAGTTGAAACCGGTCTACAATTTTGCATGTTGTATCTTTTTAGCAAGTCCTCCATATTTTTTTCCCGACTAACATGAATACCAAGTTTGTCCCTGTTTAATCTCCAAAACCCAAAAAAATATGACATTACTCCCAAATCATTCATGTCAAAGGCCTTCTTCATATCTTTTCTCGAAATTCTCCACCAAAATAGGAGTAGAGCTCATACATATCAAATCATCAACATAAACACACACCACCAGAATTTCTCCTTGACCTTCATTTTTCACATATAAGGTGTGTTCATTGGCACTTCTTTTGAACCCTTGCTTCTGAAGATATGAATCAAGTTTGCAATACCAGGCTCTTGGAGCCCTGCTTTTAAAACTCATACAATGCCTTGTGCAATTTGTACACCAAATTCTCCTTTCCTTGAACTTCAAATCCTTTGGGTTGCTCAACATACACTTCTTCACTGATCTCCCCATTCAAAAATGCAGATTTTACATCCAATTGAAATACAATCCAATCCTTATGAGCTGCTAAGGACAAAAGGATTCTGATAGTATCCATCCTTGCGACCGGAGAAAAAATTTCTTCATAGTCTACTCCATGCTCTTGAATGTAACCTTTTGCCACTAACCGAGCTTTATGCTTTTGTACTTCTCCATTTGGCATGTATTTAGTTTTGAACACCCATTTCAATCCAATTATTTTCTTGCCTGGAGGCAATTCTGTCAATTCCCATGTATTATTTTTCTGTATTGCAGTGATTTCATCTTGCATTGCTTGCTTCCAAACATAGGATTGTTGTGCTTCTTGAAAGTTTTTCAGGTTCATCACTCGATAGTGCAAAAGAGCAGCTCTCATATATTTCCCCGAGCTCTCTTTACTCTCACAGTGTTGAATCTTCAGCATGTGCACAAGGTTTTCGTAATCTGTCATAGAAGGATCGTTATCTTGAGAAACATCTTCCGTGGTGTTTAATTCGATGAATCACCATTCCCAATTGATGCGAGATGAATTCACGGTAACCGTAAGACAACCTCGCCAGAAACAAAAAATTCTTTGATCAATTGAATTATGAGTATTCCACTCCCAATATTTTCCTTCATCAAAGTGCACATCTCTGCTGATTATAACTTTGTTTGTGAGTGGTTCAATCAATTTATAAGCCTTAGATTCAGAACAATATCCAATGAAGATACATTTTTGAGCTCTATCATCAAGTTTCTGCAAATGTTGAGATGGCACTTTAGTGTAGGCAATACAACCAAAAATTTTTAAATGATCAACATTTGGTTTGACACCAAACCAAGCTTCATAGGGGGTTCTATTAATCACTGCACGAGTGGGTGATAGATTAGATAAATAAACTGCAGTAGACACAGCTTCTGCCCAAAAAGAGATAGGCAATTGCTTGAAATTCAGCATACTTCTTGCCTTCTCCACCAATGTTCTATTTTTTCTCTCAGCCACTCCATTTTGTTGAGGTGAATAAGGTGCAGTGTATTCATGTTTTACGCCAAGTTTATCACAAAAACTTCTAAATTGATTTGACATGTATTCACCCCCTCTATCCGTCCTAATCACCTTGAGTTTATAATTTGATTGTCTTTCAACATAAGCTATGAATTCTTGGAAGCATGCAAGCACCTCACTCTTATTTTTAATGAAATAAACCCAGCTCATTCTTGTGTAATCATCAATAAAAAGTAAAAAATACCTATTGCCTCCAAGAGAAGCTTCTTGCATGGGGCCACATACATCTGAATGAATTAATTGAAGCTTTTCCTTGGCTCTCCAAGATTTTCCTGAAGGAAAAGAAGATCTAGTTAGCTTGCCATAAATACATGCTTCACACCCATTGAAATTCTTTATGCAAGGCAGCCCATTCACCATACTTTTTTGATATAATAGTTGAAGACTTTGAGAGTTCAAATGACCATATCTCCTATGCCATAACATTGAATTATCTGGTGCAGTCATTACAGAATTGGCTTGAGCAACTTGAGAGAATTCAATAGGGAAAAGATTATTCTTGTTTTTCTGAATTACTAAGATCTGCATTCCAGTTGCTACTTCCTTGATAGTACACTTATCATCTTCAAAAGTCACACTGTATCCATTAGCTAACATCTGCCCCACACTCAGCAAATTATGTGCTAAACTGGGTACATATTGCACGTTATGAATTAATTTAGTTTCTCCTCCATGAATTGTGACAGCGACTGAGCCTTTTCCAGCTACATTCACCTCTTGATCATCTCCAAGTCTAACCTTATGACAGTCTGATTCATCCAAAGTGTAAAATAATTCTTTTCCTCACTCGACATATGACATGAGCAACCACTATCTACAAGCTCAAATTGAAGGTTCACAAGCTTCATTCTCGTGCATGAACCATGAATAAACTCCCCATATCTTTGTTAGGAGTTTGAGGATTTTTGAGATTCCCGAGAACTTGATCCTCTCTCCACATACTTGTTTTCAAGAATTTTTATCTTTGAACCAGAGAATTAGATTGTACATGTCCAAACCTTTTTGCAATGAAAAACATTGCACATTTTTTTAAATTGCTTCCGCATACCTTTGCTCGTAACTCGAACTCCATGATCTATTGTTTGAGTATCTCTCGAAGCTAAATCCTCCCTTTGGCCCATATGCTCTTCCTCTCGCCTCGTTAGGGACTTCTACCCCTTTGTCTTGAAAAACCTCTCGCCTCGCTACAAGTGGAAGACCAATTCTCATCATCAAATGAATCTTCTTTCATAACAAGAGCTTTTATCAAGAATGAGATCATCCCGACTCAGAGAATAGAGCTTCATGAGCTTGAAGTGAACCAGCTAACTCATCCATGGTGAGTTTTGTGAGATCTTTAGCTTCACCAATTCGTTGCAACAACAAAGTTATACTTTGGTCCCAAGGTTCTAAGGACCTTTCCAACGAAAGAAGGGCTTGTGCATTTCATCTCCTAGTCCTTTGATTTGATTAACCGTGATCATTTACTCTAGCAATATATGCTTGCACACCTTCACTCTCCTTTCTTTGTAGGCTTTTCAAAAAGCTTGCCTTAATGCCCCAATTCTCAATGCCTTAATCTTGGGACTTCCTTGAAATTGTATCTTGAGACTGTCCCATGCTTCCTTAGCAGTATTAGCTGCTGCAATTCGAGAGAATAAAGGACGATGCACTGCTTGTTGAATGAGAAATAAAGCATGAGCATCCTTCTGTTGGTTCTCAGTGAGCTTAGCTTCTTCTTTAGAAAAACCTTTCTCAACTACTTCCCATAGGCCATTGAAGCGGAATAATGTCTTCATCATGATGCTCCAATGATCATAGCCTTCTCCATTGAATATAGGAACAGAAGGTTGAGAAAATGAAGGTTGAGAAATATTGGAAGTTCCACTACTTGAAGACATCTTGAACTAGAGAACTAAAGAACCTTCTCCTTGCTTCACACCTTCTCCTACCAAGCTCTGATACCACCCGTAACCCGTAACACAAAGAAGAAGATGAACAGAAGAAAGAGGAACGAAGATTCCTGAGAAAACCGAAAAAAACTAGAGCAGCTGAGACTCTAATTTCTCACATTCGTCAAGAGTACAATCAAAGCACTTACATATTTATATCATTGTAACTAAACTAGACCCAAGACATACCTTGACTCAACTTTATACATAGGACTGACTTAATACTAACTGGTTCAGTCTAACCAACATATGATGCCTAGAACTTAAATACAATCCAAGATGATGCAATCTCAACCGTTGATAATATTCTTCAAGTACTCCTCCAAACATTCAACTAAAATGCCAGGCTTCAATTCAGCAACCATTCAACTCTTTAACTTCAGCAATAAAACAACAGCATCAGCAAAATCTCTTCAATCAATCCAACAAGTAGCACTAGCACTGTTGATCACATCCTCATTGCACAAAGACACAGGACCAAAATGCCAGGCTCGGCGCCCCATTACAGTGCGGTAGTGTTGAACGTAGTCCGGCTCCAGCTCATAGAAACTATTCACCACTACACCATAACTTCTACTCTCTGTGTCCTTAATCTTAAGCAGGAGATCAAGCATTGGTTTCCCAGCTTTCATGATGTCTAGAACTTGGGTCTTGAGAAGCTCAACCCGGTGAGGGATTCCAGGAACCAAGAAAGACTTGGTTTCAGCTGGCAAGGTCTCATGTGGCTTGTAGTTTTGTATGATATCAGAGAGACAAAGAGGAAAGAAGCCGGTGCCATGAGAAATGATCTGGGGGATTCCCAGCTTGGTTGTGATGTCAATGGTCCAAGGAATGAAGGCATCTGTGATAATTACATTGGGTTGGAGTTCTCTGAGGATTTGTTCAAAGGGTTGAGTGAGCATGGAGACAGCTTGAATGAAGTTGGGCATGAGGTCATCATGAGAAGAGATGGTGGCGAGGTTTTCACAACCGAGGGGGAGACCGGCGGCGGTGGAGGGGAAGGGGATGAGAGCTAGTTCTATTTTGGAGTTTGAGTTAATTGTGATAGTTTTGACAAGAGTGGTGACGTTGGCTGGGGTGGTAAGAATGGTGGCTCTAACTCTGTGGTCATGACATGCAAAGAGCTTGGCCATGTTGAGCATGGGAAGCATGTGACCTGGTGCCATTAATGGGAAGAAGAGGATGTGTAGCTGATTTTGTGCCATTAAGGTCGCCATGAATGGATGACAAGCTTACACACAGAGAGACAAAGAGAGAGAGAGAGAGATGAACGGAAAAGAAACAATTAATTGGATGATGGCCAGTGGCAGAATTTTTCCACAAGATAAAGAAAAAGATAGAGACGTGTTTTCCACGAGATAAAGAAAAAGATAGAGAGACGTGTGTACCAGATGATGGTGCGCTGTAATAATGGACTAATGCGAAACACTAGCATGTGGCCAAAATTTAGAATATAATGACAATAAACACTAAGGTAGTGTTTGTTTGGAGGGCTTTTGAGTTACATGTAACTTGAGCTATCTTGGGTTTCTCAAATCCAGGTGTTTGGCTCACGCGATTTTCAAAAACCAACGTAACTCATATTACGATCTAATGAGGGATTTTGGTTTTTACTGCCAAATCGGGCAGAAACCAAAATCCCTCATCTTTAAATTTCTTCAAACGATAACTCGTGACCTATATGTGACCAATTAAAGAAAAAAACAAATATGATTAAATATTTATGGATATTTTTTTGTGGAGTGAAAAAAATTATAAAATTTAATAATAAATTTAATAATTACTTTGATAATTAATTTAATAATAAAATTAAGAGTTAAAATGATCAATGCGATAATTAAAATCATTAATAACATGCTAAAAATATATGAAAAGTTCAAAATATTTTTTTATTGGGTTAAAACTTAAATTTAAAAAATATTAAATATAATAAAATAAATAAATAAATATACTAATAAATTTAATAACTAATTTAATAATAAAATTAATAGTTAAATTAATTAATACAGTACTTAAAATCATTAAAATATTTATAATGTAAAAAAATTTCTAATTTCAAATTTATAAATATCTTTTATCAAATACAAAATCCTATAATACATCATGTACAGTATATCTAACCAAACACTAGATTTGACTGCACTGTATTATAAAATCCATGGATTTTCAATTACATTGTAACTAGAAATCCACTGTATTTACAGTTACACTGAACCAAACGCCCCCTAATATAATTAGTAGGTGTAAAGATGTATCGGTTATTTAATGATCTTTTAAATACATCATAAGTGATTTAAATGATTTCGAACATATTAAGATTCAATAAACAGTACTTTAATTCAGAACAATGTCTAAACAATATTGTTACAATATTCGATCATATACTTATGTATTATGTACTGCACCGACGATCCTCTAAAAATAAAAGAACTATGAATATAGATATAATTTAAATTAAAAAAAAATGGTTGTTGATGCAAGCAGATATATACAAGTCAAGAAATCATAAATATAAAATTTTATATTATTATTATTATTATTATTATTATTATATTAAAAATACTGGCAAACCACCGCATTATATTACAATCAAGTAGCTAGCTAGACGAGAGTGGTGTTGCTTTTATTTGGGAGCATCTTATTTCTAACCAATAATAATAAAATAATTTTAAAGTTTTAATAAGATTTTTTATAAACATTACATATCTTTTAATCACATTGAACAAGGGAAAACTAGAATCAATAATAATTCCTAATTTTTTGATAATGTAGTTGGTAACAAATAGGAGGAACGTATTCTTCTAATTTAGTTTTGATTCAATTTTAAATATATTTTTTTTTGAATAAAGTGGATAAACCACTGATTTATTAGGAAAACAAAGCACCAAACAACAAACAGACAACAAAAAAAAACAGTCAGAAAAACAGAACGAAAACAAAGATAAAAAGGACGCTACACCAGCGGTTAGGGCTGTAAACGAGTCGAGCCGAGCCGAGCTTTGCCTTGTTCAAGCTTGGCTCGTTATTATTTAATCGAGCTTGAACTCGAGCTGAACTTTCTTCGAGCTTCATTTTTTATGTTCAAGCTTGGCTCGTTACTATTTTAACCGAGCTCGAGCTCTAATCGAGCTTCTTTCGAGCTTCATGCTCGAGCTCAACTTGTTAAGAAAATTCGAAGCTTAGACTTAGCTAGCTAACTTGATTAAGGCTTGACTATTTTTTTTATATTTTATTTTTTTATTTAGTAAACTTATTTAATGAATCATTATCAAGTGTGACTCAACTCAATTTGAGTTTGATTATATTAATGATTGTTACAAATAAAATTGTAAATGATACTATAAACGAGCTTTTAATTATACAATAAACGAGTTCTTCACAAGATTTAATGAGCAGAGTTTGGTGGTGTTCAAGCTTGGCTCGTTTATCTTATGAGCTCATTTAACTTAATGAACTAGTTGACGTGAGCTTTTAATGAGCTTAGCCTTCAAATATATAGTACTTTATAGCCCTATATGTGTAACTCAAATTGACAACAATGACATAGTCACATACATACCTTAATATACATATACATACATACATATATATATATATATAAACGAGCTCACAATCGAGCTTATAAACGAGCTTGTTCATGAGCTTGGTCACGAGCTGTGTTCGTGAGCCAAAACGAGCCGAGCTTTTGGCTGCTCAAGCTTGGCTCGTTTATTAATCGAGCTTGAAAATGATGTTCAAGCTTGGCTCGTTTACAATATGAGTTAAACACGAACGAGCCTTTATCGAGCCGAACACCGAGCTACTGACGAACGGCTCGGCTCAAATACACCCCTACCAGCGGTGTGACAGTCCACAACAAACGACAAAAGAAAAAAAATACGGAAGCATCAAACACCAACTGAAACCCCCAGCCTAAAACTGAGAAGACGAAGTATACCAAGAGGCAACAAAGGTCAACTCAGTCAGACTAAGAAGGTTCACTCCTGAAGATGGGCTAGATCGAGTTGCTGGCGAGGTCCGCTGATCTGGCGCTCAGGAAGTCGAGAGAACGCTTGACGGATTGTATGAAATCACTGGAAACATGCAGAGTAGGATCCCTAGCTGCAAAACACTAATCAATAAGCATATGAGAAATTTTAAACAAGATTACAGTAGTGGAAAGAAAGGCAAGATTGAATATTCTGTTATTCCTTTCCAACCAAATATTCCAGAAATCTTCATCAACAAGGAACTTATAGAAGGAGCGAACCGAGAAGGAACAATTTCTTTCTAAGGTCCAAATGTACAAATCCTCCTGGGAAGAGGAGCACTCTGGAATAGACTGAATAATGGGAAAGAGATCTTCCATAGTAGTTTCGTGGAAAAAGGAAGCGAGAATGGAAGAATTCTGGTAAAAATGTTTGGTGGTGGTCCGAGGGGTGTCGACTAATTGTTAAAAAAAGATCGAGCCAAAATATCTTTAGGAGCTCGGCCGCCTAGCCGCTTATCAAACCGTAAGAAGGTAGAGGCCCCATCGAGTATTTTTGAAGTCATGTGCTCGAAAGGTGAAGTAATGGGGTGATGCCACCCAAAAAGGATTAGTTCCTTGGCGGGGAATGAAAGAGTGGCCCAGGAGGACCTCCACTAAGGTAATTGAAGTGAATGATTTTAGACCAGCAACCTTGTTGCCCAGCGAAAATTTTCCACCACCATTTGGCGAGAAGGGCATTATTAAAGAAGCGAAGATTAAGAATACCCCAACCACCCATGCTGCGAGGGCGACAGATTCTGTCCCAAGCAACCAGACGAAGACCTTTGGAATCAAGGTCCGGACCTTTCCAGAGAAAATCTCTACGGATTTTATCTATTTCCTTAATTACCCAAGCTGGTAATTTGAAAGCAGACATCCAGTAAGTAGGTATAGAGGAAAGGACCGAATTAAGAAGGGTGAGACGACCCCCGAGAGAGAGATAAGTGGCTTTCCAAGAAGAAAGTTTGACTCTAACCAACGAAGTTAATTTGGACCAATCTTCACGCTTGGGGCGTCGACCAGAGATAGGGATGCCAAGGTAAGTGAGTGGAAGGCTATCCCTTGAACAGTTGAGGATAGCAGCAGAAACTACACTAGGTTGGTATGCATAGTTGGTAGAGTAAAGACAACTCTTATTATAATTGATAGTAAGACCAGAGGCCCCTTCAAAGAGGTACAGGATAAGCTTGGTTACGAGAAGATCATCTTGACCTCCAGAAGAGAAGATGATGAGGTCATCAGCATATTGAAGATGGCAAATACTATCAGAAGGACCAATGGGAATGCCAATAAGGATGCGATTACGGAGAGCATGAGAGAACATCGCACTGAGGGTATCTGCAGCAAGTGCAAACAAGAGGGGGGAGAGGGGGTCTCCTTGACGTAAACCACGTTTGCAACGGATGAATCCATGAGGTTCCCCATTCACTAGTACTCAGGCCTTGGAAGAGTGAAGGATGTTAGAGATCCAAGAAATCCAACGTAGACTAAAGCCACGATCAGCAAGAATATCGAAAAGAAAACCCCAATCGAGTGAATCGAAGGCTTTTGCAAAGTCAGCTTTAAAAGCGTAGCCAAGTACTTTTTTCTTCTGAAGATGGAAAATTAGTTCATGGGCAGCAATAATATTATCTGCAATACATCTGCCTTTAATGAACGCCGATTGTGACTCATCGACAAGGGAACCAATCACATTTTGCAACCTATTAGCGAGGACTTTAGATAAAATTTTGCATGAAGAGTTGATCAGGCTAATAGGTCGGAAATCAGAAATCTTATCAAGGGAATTGGTTTTGGCAATCAAAGCGATGTGAATCCAATTTAAGCGTTCAAGGTTGGCCTTCCCTTCAAAAAAGTCATTGCAAAGGGTAGCTAGGGAATCTTTCACAAGGTCCCAGTGCTTTTGGAAGAAAAAAATTGGAAAACCATCAGGACCTGGAGCCTTGTCGGCGTTCAAGTCGAACACTGCCAGTTTGAGTTCCTCCAAGGAAAATGGCAAGTCCAGGTGAGAGAGGTCAACATTATCACGACAGCTGAATAAATGTTGCCAGTCCAACATGAAGCGAGAGGGTCTAGCAGTACCAATTAGAAGGCCCAAATGGTCAGAAAAAAGTTTACCCAAATTTTGGTTGCCATCGATCCAGGAACCATCGACACAAATTTTAGGGATAAAGTTTTTGTTGCGCCGGCCATTGGCAACTGAGTGAAAGTATTTGGTATTAGAGTCACCTTCTTTAAGCCAAGTGATTCTAGATCGTTGTCTCCAATAAGTTTCTTCATCTCTAAGAATGATAGAGAGGTCCTGGCGTAACTGAGTGACTCTAAGGAGTTCGGGGTCCGTCCAACCCCTGCTCTCGCTGATGGAATCTAAGGAGTTAAGTTCAAGAAGAAGGGCGTTTTTCTGCACTGAGATGGAACCAAAGTTCTCATATGCCCAAACCTTGAGGCGAGATTTGAGGTGAATTAGTTTTTTAGAAAGAATAAAAGCACCGCATCCCACCTGATTAGATTCAGACCACCAATCTTGAACAAGTGTGAAAAGATTATCATTGGTGTACCAAGATTTTTCTGAGCGAAATATACGAGATCTCCGAGAGTGGGAACCAAACTCTAGGCAAATGGGAGCATGATCAGAACCAAATCTAGGTAAAGCAGATTGAATAGAATTTGGAAAAACAGAAAACCAGTCATGGGAGAGGAGGAAACGGTCAAGACGCGTCCAAGTTGGATCGATTTGTCCATTCGTCCAGGTAAAGCGTCTCCCATGAAGAGGAGGATCTGCCAAACTGAGTTCGTTAAGAAAGTTTTGCGCCGAGGCAAGATCCCTGGGGTTAGGGAAACCTCTATTCTTGTCATTGAGGGAAAACACAGTATTAAAGTCGCCACATAAAACCCAGGTGAAAGAACACAGGTTACGGACAAAACGGAGTTCCTCCCAAAATTCATGACGAATGGGTCTGGAATTAGGTCCATAAACAGTTGTACAAACCCAAGAAAGATTATGGAGGTTGCTGGTAAACATTAAGGTAAGGGAAAAGGTCCCCGAGTGTAAGAGAGTTCCAGAGACTTTGGAGCTGTCCCAAGACATGATGATGCCCCCAGCAGAACCAGTAGCAGGAATAAATTCGAAGGAATCAAGGGATCTCCCACCAATATTAATCCAAAGGGACCGGTGAAGGTCAGGTAATTTGGATTCTTGTAAGCAAACAATGTCGGCATTAATAGAAGACAGGAAATTTTTAACTAGGTGGCGTTTAGAGGGCCTACCTAAACCCCTAACGTTCCATGATAAGATTTTCATAAAGCGGGATTATGTGTCTTGGTGGTAGTCCTCACAGGGTCTACCTCAGGGGTAAATCTCTTTAATTCTAAATTCTTCATAATATCAAAGCATTTGGATTTATGTTGTGGAGACCCAAGGAATTTAACCCCGCATGCAACACTATAATTATGAAGTTGTGCATCAGACCAAGAATTAATAGAAGAATGCAACAGAGGAAGAGTACCTTCTCTGGGGTCTTCGGGAATCTTTTTCTTGGTAGATCTGGGCGGGTGAGGTATAAATCCCGCCTCTTCGTTCCATCTGGTGGAAGGTTTTTTGGTTCTGTCACTTCGACGAACATTGGAATTGCCCTGGGCATCAGAAGAAGAGTAATGGTCAGAAGATGAAGATCCCTGGGAACATAGAGGATTATTGGAAACAATTAGATCCACTGAACTAACCTCAGATTGCTGGGGAGCCAATGTGATGATGTCCGGGTTAGCGGGGTCAACGCAGTCCTCTGGAGGAACATCATCAACATCTGCGAAATCTTCATCCAAGAAGTCATTATCATCATCCTCTCCCCAGTCTACTAATTCCTCATCTAGAGGATCAACGTCAGTAGAAACAATGGGAGGTTGAACATGAATTGAGAACTTATCGGAGTTGACCTTGGGTATTAAGGTCCAACCTCCATGTAAAACCACCCATGTGTAACCTTCTGGGATAGGAATAGAAGGTGGGAGGAATTTTAAGTGATCAGGCAAAGACCCTGATTTAGCTGAGGTGATGATTTGAGAGGAGTACGTTGGCGAGAAAACCGGTGTGATTTTGTTCTCTTCATGGGGAATAGTGTGAATGCCCACAGAGACCTCATCATGGTGAAAAGTATCATCGTCATTGGAAATGGGATGGGTAATAGATTCAGTGTTAAAAACGTGAGCATTAACATTAATCACATCATTGGAAATGGATTCATTGATTGGTAATGATGAAACAGTGATTGGCTCATCGTGAACTAAAATCGGATCGCAAAGCATCGGTTAAGAGAAGAGGATTGCAAGATTGATTATTGTAGAGCTCAATTTTAATGACTTAAATTAATTTATGTAAAAATTAAATATTATTTTTTTTTTAATTTGGACATTCTAAAAATATTTTCTAGCTCCACCTCCCGTAACCAATAGAGACATGCTAATATATTTAACCTAACAAGAATACACAATAGTGGGCCCTTTTAAGAGGCGGTCTATGTAATCTATAACCACTCTATCAAAGATAATGCCTAAAATAATTATATTGTATAATGCACATGCTCCAAATAATTACAATAGGTTTCTAATTAACAACAAAATTAAATTAAAGACACGTAACCCCGCCATGCACCCTTATAATATATACAATTGATCAAATACTAATACTTTCCACACTAAGAATCATCTCAAAATAGAAAATAAATAAAATAAAATAAAATAAACATGTAAAAGCTATATATGGAGGCATTATGCTAGTTACAGGATTTCAAGTGAAGTATGTGACATATTTTTAAGTATGCAAATCTATTAGGGATATAAAGTTGGGATGCTTATTGTTACTATATGCTCCATATAGATTAAAGAGAACGAAGATTAAATAAAGAATTATGTAAACAACACCATGTTTGAGGATCAACACTCAAAGTTACCACACAACTTGATCAATCGGATCAAGTGCTCATCCTATAAATATAATTATTAAAAGGAATGAGAACAAATTTTATTTATAAAATTAATAAAATAATTTTATTTAAATTTCTCACGTAAAAAAAAATTGAAGTATGATAATTAATTTTAGAAAATTAATGCACTCAAAATATAATGTTGCTACTTTTTGAGGGTGATTGGTTAAACGAAACAACATGAAAAAATAAAGAGCAATAGGCATATTTTAATGGTATGATACCCGAATTGGTCCTTCTATTTTTCTTTCTCTTCTTTTTTGGTCCCTCTACTCAGAAATACGCCCCACCAATCCCTCTACTCTTAAATGATCTAATTTAGTCTCTCTACCTTTAATCTTTTTCCATTTAGTCCCTCTAATCTTAAAAAATACAGCCAATAATTGGCCTATTTTAGAGTAGAAGAGACTAAATAGAACTATTTTCAAAAGTAGAAAGACTACTTGGGAGCATTTCTGAGTAGAGAGACCAAAAGAAAAAAGAGAGAAAAATAGATGAATCAATTTGGGTATTATACCCATTTTAATAAATCAGTAAAATTATTTTTATAAAACAGATAAACTGCTCATCTCAATCAATGTTACCAGAGAGAAATGATTTCTCAATGTCTCACTTAATACAATTAAAAGTTTTTTATTTTACTATTTTCATAAAAAGAAAGAGTAATTATTCTTGTTCAAGGTTGTAACTAATCATAATTAAAAAAATATCAATTACAAACTAACATTCCAAGTTTCCAACAAAACAAGTAAATATCAAACACTGTTTTGTTTGTTTGTGTGTGGGTGTGTCCAGCCTAGAAGTACTTGCTTTTCAAAGTCTATTTCTGCCCAACTATAAATATATAGATATATATAATTGATTTTTATAGTGAATTCAATAACCCAAAAATATTCACTAGTTTGCCCACCTTATTATATATATATAAAAAAAAAATCACCATCCTTGAGGCTATATATATATATATATACATATAATTGGAGTGAGGGTTATTATAAACCCATCTGGAACCTTCACACAATAAACTAGAACTTCTGTTTCTGGATGTTTTTTTTTGGTAGAGAAGTGGGGCGAACCCACTAAAGACCCAGAGACGTGCACAAGCCTCGGTGGAACAAGTGGGGACAGGGCCATACTCACATAGGCGCTGGAATCACCTATACATAACCACTATTTACAACTCCCAAAAATGTGCCCTCAGTCGATAATCGAACTCTCACCATTCGGTGAAAATTCTATCGGTGACCCGTATACTAATAGACCCAAAGATCGTTGGTAACTTCTGTTTTGGATGTTAGTAATCATACCTTATGCTTTAGCTCTCTAGTCACCACGCCTGCATTTGACCAGCACTACCTAGTCCGGCTCTTTGATGTGTCCAACCATGTGTTTTAAAATTCTTAGTCAAGCACCAAACATTGAACACTTCTTCAACATCACGGAATTTTCCACTTTCTCACCTTCTCCATTATTAATGCGCTATTAATTAATTAATTTTCAACACATAAATTTTCCTATCAAGCCACACCTCTTCTCCTTCACCTCTCTGTTTCTCCTTCACACTTTCATTCATGGCAACCAAAACCCAAGACCTTCACATCCTCTTCTTTCCATACATGGCACCAGGTCACATACTCCCTATGATCAACATGGCCAAGTTGTTTGCTAACCGTGGAGTAAGAACCACCATCCTCACAACTCCAGCTAACACTTCCATTGTCAAACCTATAATTTCAAACTCCCCAATTGAACTAGCTCTCATCCCCTTCCCTTCTGCTGCTGCTGGCCTCCCTGAAGGCTGTGAAAACCTCTCCTCTGTCCCCTCAACAAACCTCATACCTTACTTCTTACGTGCTGTCGTAATGCTTTCTGAACCCTTTGATCAAATCCTCAAAGAACTCCACCCAAACATCACCATCATTGATGGCTTCTTCCCATGGACCATTGATATCACATCCAAGCTTGGCATCACTCAGCTCGTCTTCTACGGCACCGGCTTCTTTCCTGTTTGTCTTATTGATAGCATAGAAAAATACAAACCCCATGAGACCTTACCAGATGAAACCAAGTCTTTCTTGGTTCCTGGAATCCCTCACCGGATTGAGCTTCTCAAGACCCAAGTCTTGGACACTAGCAAAACCAACAAAGAACGTCAAGAATTCTTTAATAAGGTTAGGGATGCAGACAAGAGAAGCTACGGCGTGGTGATGAATACATTCTATGAGCTGGAACCGGACTATGTTGAACACTACCGCACAGTCATAGGGCGCCGAGCTTGGCACATTGGTCCTGTGTCTTTGTACAGTGAAGACATGATCAAGAGTACTACTACTACTAGTACTGATAGAAATCATGAGTGTTTGAGTTGGCTTGATGGGAAGGAATCTGGGTCAGTTCTATATGTTTGTTTTGGGAGTTTGTCTACCTTCCGTGGAGAACAGATACTTGAGATTGCTTTGGGTCTTGAGGCTTCCAATCATGCATTCATTTTGGTGGTTCCTAAGCCTGTTGAGAGGGATGAGAATATGGATTGGATGCCAGAAGGGTTTGAAGGGAGGATTAATATTGAAGGCAAAAAAGGTTTTATTATAAGAGGATGGGCTCCTCAATTGTTGATATTGAATCATAAAGCTGTTGGTGGGTTCATGACTCATTGTGGATGGAACTCTACTCTTGAAGGTGTGTGTGCAGGCTTGCCAATGATCACTTGGCCTTTGTTTGCAGATCAGTTTTACAATGAAAAGTTGGTTGTAGATGTGTTGAAGATTGGTGTTGCTGTTGGAATGAAGGAGCATGTGTTGAAGCCTGAGGATAGGCCTTTGATTCATGGGATGGAGATAGAGAGAGCTGTGAACTGTGTGATGGGTGTTGGTGAAGAAGCTGAGGCCATGAGGAAGAGAGCTAGAGAACTGGGAGAGATGGCAAAGAGTGCTGTTATGGTAGATGGGTCTTCTTATACTGAGTTAACTCGACTCATCAGTGAGTTATCAGCTCTTCATCAATGAATTCCATGAGTTACCATCTTGTTCTATTCTTCACTAGTTCCCCTGCTCATACAGGCTTTGTGTATTGTAATTTCATAATTTACTCTTTCATATTTAATAAAAGTAAATGATTAACAAATATTTCAACAGGATATTTTGGGATCAGAGATTTAGTTTCATCAAGACTTGTGTGACATTAGTTAATTAGTCATATTTGCATATACATGGCTGTGTTAACAACTTGACTATATGAATATGGTGAAAACTATTCAGGTTAAGAATGAGAGATTTAGTATGTAAAAAAGTAATTAAACATCTATTGGCTTATCTTGATTATTTATGCTTCAATGTTGACTAACATTTTCCTAAAGTATAAATATATATATAGTACTTTAAAGGGGTGTGTGTGTGAAAACACTGCTGGTGGCTTTATTCGTTGAATCCTTTTTTTCCAGTCAAAATTATTTGGTGACAACAACTAAAAGCTACTCTACGTTCTTTCTTCTTGAATTCCAGTGCAACAATTAATTTGCAGGCCCCACCTTTTTTTTAATTTTTTTTAAATAAATAAACCATTATATTAATAAAAATAAACACCTACCACTATATGTGATAAGGATACAATAAAACACCAATCAAAAGTACAATAAGAGACTAACAAAAACAAAACGAAGAACAACGGCGTTTCTCAAGGCCATCTGCAATTAGAGGCGTGCGTAAAAATTTTCTTTCTATGCACATCTGCGCAACTTTATAATGTTAGAGCCGATAATCTTACTCTCCTGACTCCTCCCCTGCTATATATATATATATATATAGCTTAATTTTGAGTTGCCCGGTGTGAGATTATAATTATGTGAAAAAATTGCAACCAAAGAATTTGTAAGTAGGGCTTGTTATTTGTTACTCTGTTGTCTAAGTCTGTTTATTTTGTTCTTGCGGGCTTTTGATGGAACACGCCGAGAGGTGATGGGGGATATTGAGATACCAATTCAAATTGGTCCCTACACTTTTGATATACTATTCCAGGTGATGGACATTGCTCCGGTCTACAGTTTCTTGCTGGGCCAACCATTCTCCTTTTTATTTTTATTTATAAGTAAATTCTTTTTTATAAAAAAAAATTGTAAGTAGGACAACCAGATCCTCATTATCTTTTAGAACAGTCATTATTTGTTTGGTTGAAAATTTTGATTAGTATGAGGAGAGGATTAATGAAGATAATTAAAAAGGGTTATAATGTAAGAGGATGGGCTCCTCTGTTATTGATATTGAATCATAAAGCCTTTGATGGTTAATGACATATTGTTGGTGTATGGAAGTTCATTCTTGAAAGTGTGTGTGCAAGCTTGCTGAAGATCACATAGCCTACCTCTGTTTGCAGAGCAGCTTTACAATGAAGGTTGTGTGCTAAAGATTGGGCCGGGGTTTTTGTTGGGATGAAGGAGTTTGCCATAAAAGCATGAAGATATATATATATATATATATGAATAAACAGTAATTCTCGTGTTGTACAGTAAAAAAGGATGAACAGTTTTCTATTACTATGCTTAAAAATAATGTACCGTAAAAAATGAGATGTATAACGTTTTCATCTGAATCATTCGATCTATTGTTTACACAATAACTAAACGAATCACAACCGTAGAACTCTATTTCTACTAACATTTACAATACAAAAATTTAAAAAAACTACTCTTGTCTACAAACACCTGCAGTACACAAATTTAAAAACAAAGCTACACTGTTACCAAAACTGTGGACGTCTAACATATGCCTTTGATTCATGGAATGGACATAGAGAGAACTGTGGGGTAAATTTATAGTGGGTCACTAAACTTTGGCTGATTTTCACTTTAATCACCGAACTTCAATTTGTATTAATTTGGTCACTCAACTTTAATTTTATTTAACCGGGTAGTAAATCAAAGAATTTTAGCCCTCAAATAAATGATGTGGCTTTTTTTTTATGACATAGATACCTCCAATAGACTCAATAAGGTGTCATGGTGAGGATTGACTCAGATTTTCAGATAACCATGTAATTAATTAGAGGTTAAAATCTTTTATTTATTGCCTGGTGAAATCAAATTAAAGTTTAATCATCAAAGTGAAAATGAGCTAAAATTTAGTAACCTCCTGAAAAATTTAGTGTTGTCACATAGGATGAGTCTTCTTGTATTGAGTTAACTCAGCACATCAATAAGTAGCTATATATCCATGAGTTGTCACCTTGTTCTATTTTTCAAATATTTCAACAAGCTATATATATATACTCCGGTGACAGTGAGAGAGTGTTATATATACAAACTAGTGTCACATTACTGAAGTCATAGGCCGCTGTGTTAACCATATGAATAAGGTGAAAAAAAAATTTAAAATTGAGAATGAGAGTTTCAGTATGTGAAAAAACAATCAAGCAAGTATTAATTGGATTATCTTGATTATTTATGGATCAATGTTCATTAAAATTTAAAGCACATGCACATTTACAGTTTCAAGGTATATATATATATATATATATATGCATGTGAAAACACTTAAGTGGCTTTATACATAAAATTCCTTTTTGCTCACTAAAAACATATGTTGTGAGAGCTGATGGCCTGTGAATACAATGATTGAAAATGTTCCCAATGTGAAGGTGTATGAACTAGCCAGTATTGCCTCACCCTTGGCTTGTGCTTATCACATTTAAAAAAAAAACAAAACAAAAAGTGGTGGCTTTCTCATCCTCTAAGAATGTGTTTGGTTGTCAGGAGTGGATTGAGGGAGGAGTGAAATAGGAGTGAGATAAGGGGGAGTGGAGTAGGAGTGAGAATGAAGAATGTGTTTGATTGATAAGGATTGGAGAGTGTAATTTATTAGAATAGGAAAAGTAAAAAAGGTAAATATGATAAGATGACATTTTATGTCATTTATTCAAATGAATATTATGTAAATTAAAAAAAAATTAATTGTTATAAATAAATATTTCAATTTTTTTATTAATATCATTAGTAATTAATTAACTATAATAAATAACTATATCAAATTGATAATTAATTATATTTTTTTAAAAATAATTAATTAATGAAGAAATATAACTAATTAATTATTATAAATAAATATTTAACTATAATTATTAGTTATTATTATTTCATTTTAATTATTAATTATTATTAAATTATCAACTTAATTATTATATTTAATTAAATTATTATTATTTAAATTAAAATATTATTTTAATTATTAAATAAAAAGAACAAATTGATCATTCTCCATGAGAAGTGACGGAGGAGTGGAGCTCACTTCTCATCCACTCACTCTCACTCTCACTTATGACCATTCAAATAAAAGTTTGAATTCACTCCCTTCTCACTCCAATCATGGAACCAAACACTCCTTAAATGCTCTCCTTTAAACGTTGTCCTTGAATGCTTTACATGCCATCCTCTACTCCCATTCTCCACACATTTTTGGCTTGAGAAGGGGACCAACAACTCTGGTCCGCTGTAACTTTTGAAGTACTTGATGTGACCCTTCCTGGAAAAGTTTGTGATTATTTACCGGCCGGCATTACCTATTGAAGATTTGCCATTACTTGTTTTAATTTGTTGAAATGTGGGTCTGTAATTGATTTTTTTTTATTATAACTAATTACTACCTTGCACAAGGACAGTAACTTTTTCTTTTTTTCTTATTACATGAGACCACTTTGAGAAATGGTTTCTCTTTCACAACATTATTGAGGTGAGTGACTTATAAAAAAATTATTGATTGATTAAAAATATGGCTATTACTTTTTATTCTTTCACAGCATTATATTTTGAGTGTGTTAATTTTTTAAAATTAATTAACATGCTTTAATTTTTTTTTCTTTTAATGTGAAATATTTAAGTAAAATTGTTTTTATTGATTTTATAAGTAGGATTTTGTTTTCTTTCTCTTTAATAATTATATTTATAGGGTAAACGTCTGATTTAATTTATCCAGTTGTGTAGTGACTTTGAGTGTTGATCCTCAAACATGGTGTTATTAATATAATTTTTTGTTTGATTTTTGTTCTCGTTAATCTATATGGAGTATTTGGTAATGATAAGCTTCCAAACTTTATATCCTTAATAGGTTTGCATACTTAAAAATATGTCACATGTCTCACTTAAAATTCTGTAACTGTAATAAATTTTTCGTAACTTTTATATGTTTATTTTATTTTATTTTTATTTTGCGATGATTTGCATTATAGAAACTATTGGTATTTGATTTTTTTTTTGTTGTTAATTAGAAAACTATTGTAATTATTTGGAGTAAGTGCATTATATAATATAATCACTTTAAGCACTATCTTTCATAGAATGGTTATAGATTTCATAGACGGTATGTTGAAGGTGCCACTGTTGTGTATTCCTATTAGCATGTTTTTACTGTTTACCAACTATATTAACAGAAAATTAGTAATCATTATTGATTCTAATTCTCCTCTTGGTTAGAATGTGATTAAAAGATATATAGTATTTTATAAGAAATCTAATTAAAACTTTAATATTATTTTATTATTATTGGTTAGAATTAATAGGATGTTACCAAATGGAAGCAACACCACTCGTCCAAATAGCTACTTAATTTTAATATAATGCGGTTGTTTGCCAGCAATTTTTTTTTAAAAAAAAAAGTGATAAATCACGTTCATTAATAAAAATCTATATTTATGATTTCTTTTTATTTTTGGAGGCATTAATGCAGTGGCAGCCTGCATGCATCAACAACCATTGTTTTTAATTTAAATTAAATCCATATAGTTTTTTGAGAATCAGTACCGTGCATGAGTAAAGCATATGGTCAAACATTAGAATAGGAAAACATCCGACTCAATAAATAATACTTTAATTTAAAACAATATAAAATACTATTATTTAATGAGTCCGATGTATTCACTGCAGAAAATGATTTATTGTCCTGTCTAAAATTGTATGACAGGCCAGATAATTTAAATCACCCATAATGCATTTAAAATATCATTAAATTATTGATAGACATTTACAACTACTTATCATGTTTCACCATGTTTACTGTTTATTATCACTATATTCGAATTTTTGACCACATGCAAGTGTTTTGCATTAGTCCATTATTACAGCGCACCTTCATCTGGCCACACACGTACGCCTCTCTATCTTTTTCTTTATAAATCGTGGAAAAATCCTGCCACACTTGCCATCCTCCAACTCCAATTAATTGTTCTTCTAACGCTCATCTCTCTCTCTCTCTGTCTCTCTGTGTGTAAGCTTGTCATCCCTTCATGGCGACCTTAACACAAAATCAGCTACACATCCTCTTCTTTCCATTAATGGCACCAGGTCACATGCTTCCCATGCTCAACATGGCCAAGCTCTTTGCATGTCATGACCACAGAGTTAGAGCCACCATTCTTACCACCCCAGCCAACGTCACCACTCTTGTCAAAACTATCACAATTAACTCAAACTCCAAAATAGAACTAGCTCTCATCCCCTTCCCCTCCACCGCCGCCGGTCTCCCCCTCGGCTGTGAAAACCTCACCACCATCTCTTCTCATGATGACCTCACACCCAACTTCATTCAAGCTGTCTCCATGCTCACTCAACCCTTTGAACAAATCCTCAGAGAGCTCAAACCCAATGTAACCATCACAGATGCCTTCATTCCTTGGACCATTGACATCACAACCAAGCTGGGAATCCCCCAGATCATCTCCCATGGCACCGGCTTCTTTCCTCTTTGTCTTTCTGATATCATAGCAAACTACAAGCCACATGAGACCTTGCCAGCTGAAACTATGTCTTTCTTGGTTCCTGGAATCCCTCACCGGGTTGAGCTTCTCAAGACCCAAGTTCTAGACATCATGAAAGCTGGGAAACCAATGCTTGATCTCCTGCTTAAGATTAAGGACACAGAGAGTAGAAGTTATGGTGTAGTGGTGAATAGTTTCTATGAGCTGGAGCCGGACTACGTCCAACACTACCGCACTGTCATTGGGCGCCGAGCCTGGCATGTTGGTCCTGTGTCTTTGTGCAATGAGGATGTCATCAACGGTGCTAGTGCTACTGATGATAAAGATCATGATGAGTGTTTACGTTGGCTTGATGAGAAGCAACCCGGGTCTGTTCTTTATGTTTGTTTTGGGAGCTTGTGTGCCTTCTCTGGTGATCAGCTACGTGAGATTGCTTTGGGTCTTGAGGCTTCTAATCATGCATTCATTTGGGTGGTTCCTAAGGTTCTTAAGAGGGATGAGGATATGGATTGGATGCCAGAAGGGTTTGAAGGGAGGATTAATATTGAAGGGAAAAAAGGTTTTATTATAAGAGGATGGGCTCCTCAGTTGTTGATATTGAATCATAAAGCTGTTGGTGGGTTCATGACTCATTGTGGATGGAACTCTACTCTTGAAGGTGTGTGTGCAGGCTTGCCAATGATCACTTGGCCTTTGTTTGCAGAGCAGTTTTACAATGAAAGGTTGGTTTTAGATGTGCTGAAGATTGGTGTTGCTGTTGGGATGAAGGAGTATGTGATGAAGCATGAGGATAGGCCATTGATTTATGGGATAGATATAGAGAGAGCTGTGAACTGTGTGATGGGTGGTGATGAAGAAGCTGAGGCCATGAGGAAGAGAGCTAGAGAGTTGGGAGTGATGGCAAAGAGTGCTGTTATGGAAGATGGGTCTTCTTATACTGAGTTAACTCGGCTCATCAATGAGTTGCTTCTCCTTGTTGAAAATATTGACTGAAAATCAGCAAAGACGAGGCTTGCATGGAGTTGGGATGGCGCATAGTTTGAGGAGTCTGAAAAGTAATGGCGTGGAACCCAAGGTGCATGCATTGGTTAAGGTTATCAGAGAAACTGAAAAGTTGTTTTAATGAGTCTGTGTTGGCACTCAATGGTTGGGTAGTCAACTTACTTTCACTGTTTGTCTGTTGTTTTTTTGAATTCAAAGTACTATATTGTCTGTATGCATTTAATGGTTTTTGTCTTTTGTAATAGCTTTAACTATGAGTCCTTTTACTTTGAATGAACTGATTTGAATCTTTAGAGTTTCATATCCCTTTTCTTCTCCTTCTTCTTCTTCCTGTGTTCTTCTTTATCTCCAAGCCCGTTGTTGTCGAGTTTAACTGGTATCAGAGATAGTTGGGTGCAGTGTTGGTCTCGATGGCGACGAACGAGAATGCTGTGAGTTTGTCACAGCCGGTTGTGCCCATCTTCACTAGAGAAAGCTACTTCAGATGGAGTTTGAGGATGAAGACTCTCTTCTGCTCCCATGAGCTCTGGGAGCTGGTTGAGGAGCGCTTACCGGGGGTAGAAGATGAAACTCGGAAGAGAGAAGCGGCAAAGAAGGATGCCAAAGCATTGTGTTTGATACAAGAAGCTGTTGACGAACCCATATTAGACCTTATTGCAGAAGCTGGTACCGCTCATGAAGCATGGGAGATGATCAAGACGAAGTTCCAAGGATCATCTAAAGTTGTGGCTGTGAGGAAACAGACACTTCGGCAAAAGTTTGAGATGCTCCACATGCAAGAAGGTGAACTGATAAAGGAGTATCTCTCAAGAGTGGTCACTATTGTGAACCAGATCAAAGCTATTGGGCACAAACTAACAGAGGAGGAAGTTGTTGGAAAAGTTCTTCGAAGTCTCTCCTCTAGGTGGGATTATGTTGCTGTTGCTATTGAAGAGGCCAAGGATATTGCAAAGATGTCCATGGATGAGCTGAGTGGGTCTCTCCAAGCTCATGAGATTCGCATCAATCGGTCTTCTGAGAAGGGGACTGAGAAGGCTTTCTATATGAAAGGTGATGCATCTAATCCGAGAGATGCTGAGAGACGAACCAACAGAGGAGGGTTTAGAGGCTCTTGCAGGGGACGAGGTAGAAGCAGAGGCCGTGGTGCAAGTCCTGAGAGGCGGAGTTCAGGAAACCATGAAAATAGAGGCAATAAGAGCTCAGTCCAGTGTTATCATTGCAAAAATACGGGCACGTCAAGGCAAATTGCTGGCTTAAAGACAAACCAGTAGAGAAGGGCTCTACGTTTGTTGCTGAGGAGAAAGAGGTCTCTAATCTGTTCATGGCCTGTTGTAATGATCATTCCAGAGATGATACGGTGTGGTTGGTGGACAGCGGGTGTTCCAATCACATGACAGGTGAGAAGAAGCTCTTCACTCATCTAGACGTGACTCACAAGCATAAGGTGAGGTTGGGAGATGATCAGGAGCTCTCTATTGAAGGATTGGGCACAGTTGCTTTGAACATTGGTGATGGAGCTGTGAGGTTACTGCATGAAGTGCAGTTTGTCCCAGCGCTTGCTCACAATTTGTTAAGCGTGGGGCAGCTGGTGAAGAAAGGGTATTCAGTTACCTTTGAAGATAATGTATACTCTATCAAGGATAAAGACACAGGAGTTCAGGTCATTAGTGTAATGCGAACAGGAAACAATATGTTCCCACTTTTTACCTCTGAACTTGGAAGGGCAAATGTTGCAGCAAGAGATCTTAATCTCTCTATGCTATGGCACCAAAGGCTGGGCCATGTGAACATACAAAGCATGGTTCAACTAAAGCAACAAAACATGGTGTTAGGTCTTCCTGAAGTTGTTGATTCGGAACGATGTGAAGAATGTGCTGCTGGAAAGCAAGTAAGAAAAGCCTTTGCAACTCAAAGGACTTGGAGGGCCACTAAAAGACTACAATTGGTGCATGCCGATCTTTGCGGACCTATGGAGGAAGCTTCACTTGGTGGGAGTAAGTATTTTCTTCTCTTGGTGGATGATTACAGCAGGTTCTGTTGGGTTTATTTCATCAAGTCAAAATCAGAGACTTTCGGTTGTTTTCGAGCATTCAAGGCTCTTGTGGAGAAGCATGCGGAATGTGATATTAAAGCACTTCGTACTGATCGTGGTGGGGAGTTCATGTCTAATGAGTTCAAGAGGTTTTGTTCAGAGTTTGGAATCAAGAGAGAGCTAACAGTCTCATATACTCCACAACACAACGGAGTAGTCAAGAGGAAGAACCAGACAACTGTGGAGATGGCACGCACTCTACTCACATCCAAGAGTCTTCCCAAGAGCTTCTGGGCAGAAGCCGTTGCTACGGCAGTACATCTCATTAACATCACTCCAACTGTTGCGGTGACTGGAAGAACTCCATATGAGGTATGGTATAACTCTAAACCTACTGTGAATTACTTGCGTGTATTTGGCTGTGTTGCTCGAGCACTCATCCCTTCTCAAAACTTGAGAAAATTTGATGAGAAAGGTGAGTGTTGTATATTCATTGGATACAGTCAAGAGTCAAAGGGTTATAAGTTATATAACCCAATGACGTGCCAAGTTATAATCAGTCGAGACGTGGTTTTCTATGAAGACCTTTGTTGGGATTGGAAGGTCAACAAGGAAGTAACTAGAAGGAATTCAGTTGTGGTGGTTGAAAATTCAGCAACTGAAGATAATTCAGATGCACAGATTGTTGATGAAAACACGGTACATCGAGTTGATGTTGCACCTACACTTGAGGGAATTGATATTGTAGAAACTCAGGAGGAGTTCAGTGGTGCGTCCTCAGATGAAACTCCACCTCAAAGAGTTAGATCTCTAAGTGATATCTATGAGAGTTGCACCTTTGCTTTGCGAGTCACTGATCCAACATCCTATAAAGAAGCTGTGAAGGTTGAAGAATGGAAAACGGCAATGTTGGAAGAGCTTGCAGCTATCGAGAAGAATGACACATGGAGATTAACAACTCTACCTGCAGACAAGAAGAAGATAGGCCTTAAGTGGGTATTCAAAACGAAATTTCATTCTGATGGAACGGTGAAGAGGCATAAAGCAAAGCTGGTGGCTAAGGGATATGCTCAAGAGTTTGGAGTAGATTATGAGGAGGTGTTCTCACCCGTGGCGAGGATGGAGACAGTGAGACTGTTGTTTGCCATTGGTGCTCAATTGAAATGGTCTCTTTATCATTTTGATGTTAAATCAGCATTTCTAAATGGAGAAATTGTTGAGGATGTGTACGTCGAACAACCTGAAGGGTTTGTGATTGAAGGGAAAGAGAATCAAGTCTACAAGCTTAGCAAGGCTCTCTATGGGCTAAAACAGGCACCCAAAGCCTGGTTTAGCAAGATCGACAATTATCTTATCGAACTTGGCTTCAAGAGGAGTCCAAATGCACATACTTTCTATAAGAAAACTAGAGGTGAAGGGGAGGTCTTGCTAGTCTGTCTCTATGTCGATGACATAGTGTATCTGGGTTCTTCATCGGCATTGATTGAAGAGTTTAAAACACACATGAAGGATGCCTTTGAAATGTCTGATTTAGGACAGCTGAACTACTTCCTAGGGTTGGAGGTAATCCAGTTAACTAATGGGGTGTTCGTTGGTCAACGAATGTATTTGGAGAATCTGTTAACACAATTCAACATGCTAAACTGTCGAGCTGTGACAACTCCAATGAATCAAAATGAAAAACTTAATGCTAATGATCAAGCACCTAGAGCAGATGGTCAAAGATATAGAATGCTTGTTGGGAAGCTAATCTATCTATCACATTCTAGGCCCGACATAGCATTCGCAGTAGGAGTACTCTCAAGATTCATGAGTAATCCTTCTGTGAATCATTATGGTGCTGGGAAAAGACTGTTGAGGTATCTAGCAGGAACCATGGGCCATGGATTATGGTACACACACAATGAAGACTTCAAGCTCACTGGGTATACAGACAGTGATTGGGGTGGCTGCGTCGAAGATCGAAGAAGCACATCAGGGATGGTCTTCAGCTTAGGCTTGGGTGTAATATCATGGCAGTCAAAGAAGCAGGATATCATTGCTTTATCAACAACTGAAGCCGAGTACGTTGCGGTTACTGCTGCGGCTTGCCAAGGTGTTTGGCTCCGGAGAATGCTTGGTGATTGTGGACTTGAGTAGAGAGGTCCAACTTTAATTTTGTGCGACAATGTGTCAGCAATTATGGTGGCAAAGAATCCGACTCTTCATGGTTGGACTAAACATATTGAAATCCGGTTTCATTTCATCCGAAATCTAATTTCTGAAGGTTTGATAATATTGGAGCATTGTAGTACTGAGAACCAGGTTGCTGATATTCTGACCAAGCCGTTGGGGAGTCAAAAATTTCTCTACCTAAAGATAATGTTGGGAGTGTATGATTTTCACTCAAGGGGAGATGTTGAAAATATTGACTGAAAATCAGCAAAGACGAGGCTTGCATGGAGTTGGGATGGCGCATAGTTTGAGGAGTCTGAAAAGTAATGGCGTGGAACCCAAGGTGCATGCATTGGTTAAGGTTATCAGAGAAACTGAAAAGTTGTTTTAATGAGTCTGTGTTGGCACTCAATGGTTGGGTAGTCAACTTACTTTCACTGTTTGTCTGTTGTTTTTTTGAATTCAAAGTACTATATTGTCTGTATGCATTTAATGGTTTTTGTCTTTTGTAATAGCTTTAACTATGAGTCCTTTTACTTTGAATGAACTGATTTGAATCTTTAGAGTTTCATATCCCTTTTCTTCTCCTTCTTCTTCTTCCTGTGTTCTTCTTTATCTCCAAGCCCGTTGTTGTCGAGTTTAACACTCCTGACTGGAAAACTTACGCAACAGTGATCGAATACAAAATTTATAATTTAATAATATATAAATATATTATAATTAATGTTATCTTTGTCATGCAATGCTTTGTTTGTTTGTGTGTTGGGTGTGTTCAGCCTAGGAGTACTGGCTTCGCTTTCCAAAGTTTATTTCTTCCCAACTATATATATATATATATATAAAAGCCAACAACCTTTGGGTTAATTGGCACCGAATCTCTTATATGGGTTTTTATTTTGGATAGAGTGTAGCTTCCCGAGTTCAATCCTCGCTCAATGCAAGGTGAGGACATTGTGGCATAGAGTGTGGCTCACCCACGTACCCTTCCTTTGATTAGACGTTTGTCACCCTTTTAAAATAATATATATCATAATTTTTGGAGTTAATTCAATAAGTCAAAAATATTTATATTCGTAGTTTGCCGATCTAATTTAATAATAATAAAAAAAACACTCAGTAGCATTGCCACGTTTCTTCTGTTTTGTCCTATTTTTTTTTTTTAAATGAATGAACAATTGATTTAGTGAAAGTCTCATAATTTTTATGTAGACCACTTTAATTATAAGTGATTATTTTTTTAACTTTATGTAGTTAATGCCGTCAACAGGGTTTCTTATTCAATAAATTTGTGATTTATCCATTTTTATCTGAAAAAAAAAATTTTTACCACAGACAATAATATGTGTGGCCTTTTAAAAAAAATAAATAAATAATACGTGTGGATAGGACTTTTTAATAATATATATATATTTAAATAATTACATTATCCTACAATGAGTTCTCCACAATGATAAGTTCTGTAATTATACTTATATATACTAAACTTCTAATATTTCCTAATAATAAAAGTTTAAGTTTATATATAAAATTAATTGATGGTTGTTCCATTTCTTCTGTTATTATTTCTTTCATTGAAGAAGCTAAATAGAATTTCTTGAATATAGAGACCACTAGTGTTTTTTTAATTTTATGCTTGAACCCAGTTTGTTTTCCATCACTTTTGATGATGGCCTCCTATTTATGTTTGTGTTATTTTCCCCCTCTCCTAGGGCTGTAAACGAGCTGAGCTGAGCCAAGTATCACTAGGCTCAAGTTCGGCTCGAGTTTGTTTGAGCAAGTTTTTTTGTGCTTGAGCTCGGTTTTCTGAAAATTTCAAGTAGCTCGAGCTCGGCTCGAGTTTGTTTGAGCAAGTTTTTTTGTGCTCGAGCTCGGTTTTCTGAAAATTTCAAGTAGCTCGAGCTCGGCTCGTTTAAGCTCGAGTTTAGATAGTATATATAATGTAAGTAATTTAATATATTTATATAATTATATATTTTTGTAATTAATATATAAATAATTTAATATTATATATATAAGCTCGTTTAGACTCGCGAGATTCACGAGCTAAGTATGTTTGGGCTTGAGCTCGGCTCGACAACATAAACGAGCAGTTCGAGCTCGACTCGGCTCGTGAAAAATCGAATCAAATTCGAGCACTGACCGAGCCGATTTTGAGTAGCTCATGAGAAGCTTGGCTCATTTACACCCTACTCTCTCCTTGTTTTCTGTTGTTAATTATTTTTTTTATACTTGTTTTTATTTTAATAAATTTATATTGAATTCAGTTTATTAAAAAAAAAAAAATTATGCTTGGGTTGAGACTTGAGAGTTGACAAACATGGTCTTGTATCTCTGGTCTAAATTTCAAACAATTATTAATTGAAACCCCTTCCAAAATACTTGTAACTTCCTTCAGAGCTCCAAAGGAAGGCTGCCTCTTTGGCTCCCACTGTGAATCTCGGCACAATGCCTAAGCTCTTCAGTGTTCTGTTATGCAGAATTCTGAAGATTCAGTGGCTTGCTTGAGTCCCTAGAATCATCACTGTGGTCAGAGCTCCAATTTTCATGATCTCTTGATGAGCCATTTTGAGAGCTACACTTGCCACTTCCAAAAGCCATTAAGCGGAATTGTTGAATATCTACTGAATACTGCTCGGAATTATACACCGTGCTCTGTCCGAACTTCGCTCCATTTGTTAGATCAAACATCTGTCCATCATTGTCCATTGCTCTCACCACCTGAACAGGAATGATAAATCACACTTGTTATTTATCAGTAAATGTATGAAAAACAATTAACTACATTGTCTATATATATAATTTATGAAGTGACAGATCTAATACAAAGGTGACAATGTAATTTATCTGACAACATTGAATATGAAAGTATTTGTTATGCAGTAATATAAATTGTTGAATTTATACTGAGAGTTTGATGTGTAGGATGATTACCTGGGCCATGCGAGGACGTTTAGGAGCTGAATGGCGAACGCAGGCAGCTGCCACTTCAATCATATTAAACATCTCATTTTTACTAAAATTGCCTTCAAGCCTTGGATCAACTAATTGTTCACAATTTCCTGTTTCAAGTGCATTGATTAACTGCGGTCTTGCCTGTCAAAGTAGAGAGCTTGTGTCACATATTACAACTAAAATAAAAAGGTCTATCTAATACTCCCAAACAATAAATTGTGGATGGTTTGTTTACAAAAGAGATGATTTCTGCATAAAAATCTAAACTTCCAAAGAATTCAGGTAAGTTTGCAAGGTACTATTAAAAGATCGTTTCTTCGTGTTCTATGCAGAACTAGGCCACTCCTGAAATTGGAATAAAGAGTTACCATACAGACCTCACTTGTCTATTTGTTCATTCTAAATAACACAAGCTAAGCGATATGACAATCAAATTAAGAAATTAATCCACTTGTGATGTATGATATGATCTAGGGGATCATCATTATCCTTATCAGAAAGATTTAAGTGTATAGAGATTTTGGGATGAGGGACCAACTAGATGTATCTCCAACCAAAACTTCGCAATGTCGAGACTAGGAACCCACACAAACTGATTTATAAAGGAAAGGAACAAAGCAAAAGAAATTAATGATCATCTTGTTGAATGTAAATTTGTCTCAGGTTGCACTACAGTCTGAAAGACATTTCCTCGATCAGTGTTAGATTTCGCCGATAGCATCTTACGCTTGTGCAAAGTATATATGTATCTATTTAATTATGCTTTCATCAAATAATTAAGTACATCTTTATTTTAGAGACAAACAAAAGTGGTTATAGATAAGCAAATGCTAGAGCATTACCCATTCAACTAAACTCTCTTCTCCCAAAGGCTGAGATGAATCTACAGGTTTTCGGCCTGTTATAAGCTCTAGAAGCACAACTCCAAATGAATACACATCGGATCGATCAGTCAATTTCCCGCTTAACGCATATTCTGGTGCCATATACCTGGAAAAATGATCTTGTTTAAAGATTAAAGGAAACAAAGCATGGAGAAAAACAAAGTCTCTAAAAAGAATCCAGGACATACCCGAATGTGCCTACTACACGAGTCGATACATGAGAGGCTGTATCATTTGAAAGTCTAGCAAGCCCAAAATCTGCAACCTGCCATTTCAGAAAAACATTTACTTCAAAATTCTTAACATAAGATACATAAATATGTGAATGGGGAAAAAACAATAAGTATGGGCACAGTTAGCATGCCTGTGCTTCAAAGGCTTCATCCAACAAAATATTAGCTGATTTAATGTCTCTATGAATGATTCGAGGATGACCTGAAGAAGAAACACTAAAAAAGTATAAGCTTATGAAGATGATCACTATCTTTTATCTAATGTAATAATGATCCTTACAATCTTCATGCAAATACGCCAATCCACGAGCAGAACCAATAGCAATCCTCACCCTTTTTAACCAATCCACGACGGGCAATCCCTTCCCTGTCAACCAAATCCAAGATAACCTTCATGAATGATACTTCACCAATGTTCAAGTAAAGTGAAACACATATCATCCATGCAAAAAATTACCATGTAAATGATGCTCAAGTGTGTTATTTGGAACATATTCATAGACAAGTAATCGATGATACTCAGCTATACAGTATCCCACCAAAGAGACCAAATGAAGGTGGTGAACTCGACTAATGATCTCAACTTCTGCTCTAAATTCCCTCTCCCCTTGCCCACTCCCTGTTTTAAGTTGTTTGACAGCAACACATCTCCCATCTGATAGCCAACCCTTGTATACACATCCAAAGCCACCCTCACCAATGAGATTGTCCGGAGAAAAACTATTTGTTATTTCCAACATCTCTTCAAAGGTGAACCAAGTCTTTGAAACAGCAGGGTTTGTCAATGCAGCAACATAAGCATGACCATGATAATCCTCATTCAAATAGCCAGGAGCACCAGGACAAGTTAATGGTGGTATGAAATATGGATCCCGGCAAACCACAAGTTGGTCTTTGTTTCCATGAATATTGTAAAAGCCATCTGCAAAAACAAAAGTAAATGAATGAACCATATGAGCAAAGATAAAAAAAAAAAATATATTCCTTCACTTGAGTTTACACATAAGTTACCAGGTGGTCTATACTGGTTGCTTATAGCATGAGTCCTACTCTTCCTTTTCTTGATGGCCACAAAGACACCAACTAACAATAGGATAATGACCAGTGCTGAAACACTTAAACCAATAATGACTTGAGTCCCAACATAGAGGCCAGCTTCTGATGAAACTCTTGTTGGTGTTGGCCTCACAGAAGAGGAACTGGACTCTTTAGGAGGATTTACACTTTGGATACCATTCAATTGTTGGCCATTTGATATGGATGCTGGTGATGGCTTTGATGGCATGGTTTGGGTTGAGTTAGTAGATGTCAATGGGTTCGAGTTATTACTAGTTGAAGAAGATGCTGGAGCTACTGGAATTGTCGGTGAACCAGGTTGTACCGGTACCAAGAATGGTGAATACTCAGAGGATGGAGATGTTGGAAATTCACTTGGAGGAAGCGGCGGTGGTGGCGGTGTCACATTGGGTGGGGAAAGAATGGCAACAAGAGGAGGGGGAGAGGGAGAGGGAGGAGGAGGTGAAAGAGAAGAAGGTTCATAAAATGAATAAGAGTTGGATGGTGTAGATGGTGAATTATTATTGACAACAGGAGGAGGAGAAGGCAAAGGCGGAGGTGGTGGAGAGAGTAGTCCATTTGAAACGGGTGAAGTTGGCGGTGTTAATGAAGATGGAGAAGCTGGAGTATGAGAATTGGATTTCGACAAAGGAGAGGGGACACTTTGTTGAGGAGGCGGAAAAGAAGGTGACTGTTCGACAGGAGTAGGAGGAGAAGGCTGAGAATGGTTAGCTAGAGGTAAACTAGATCCATTTGAATATAGTGCTGGTGAAGGTAGAGGAGGTGGCAAGGATTCAGAGTTTGATAAGGGTGGCATTGTATTTGTAGAATCAGGAGGTGGAGCAGAGCTCAAAGACGATGGACTCGGAGGAGTAACAGGATCTAGCATTTCGAATCTTGTTGGCAAAAGAGAGAACTCAAACTTCGACAAAGATCCAGATTTAATAGTTCCTGCAATTCAACCATTGATAACTTTGTAAACATTAATATAGTACTTGAAACTCTCAAGACACACTACTCATGAACAAAAATTGCAAATAAACTGCAGTTAAGTGATTGGATTACACCTGAAATTTCAGCTTCATCCATGGCAAATGATACACTACAAAATCAACTTCCTTGTTCTTCCATTGTTCCCTTCGTTCCTCATTGTCATAGAAAAGGAAGGATGAATATTCATCATTCACAGTTTCTAAGACAATCCTGTAAACAAAATTCCAGTGCATATATAAGTATTAATGTTCATTTAAAAGCAAAATTCTGTTGATAAAAATCCACAGCTTTAACATTATCTTCTGTTTTTATTCTCTTCAATGCTAAACTCTGTTCATAGATTTCAACCCAAGTTCATCTGCCATTTAGATAATCCAAGAATATCAAAAGGAGAAACAAGCTTTGATTCCAAACAATGGGAACATTACAAACAATTATTTCCAAACAAATTCTACAATTGTTCATCCTTATCACTTGATAATTAAATGAGAACCATGAAATATAGTCACCAATACTACAAGATATACATAGCCATGTATGCAAGCAAGACACCAACAACACCAAAATGAATGAAAAAAAAAAACTCAAATTTCAGCAAGATCCAACAATTACTGTAAAAACCCTAACCCCAGAAAGAAAAATTAATTAAAATTCACAGGAAAAAAAGAGGAAATGCATACCTCGCCGGTTTTCCCCTCTCTTCTCTTCTTTCTAGATACTAGCCATTGAAAACCAATGGAAGATAACGCCCTTTCCTTCAAAAAGGAAAGAAAAAAATTAAAAATCATAGCGATCTTGAGATACATTTTGGTTCCATTCTCGGGATGCTTCGCGGGTTGTTATTTCCCGCGCAAACTAACGGCAAACCTAAATAAACCTTTTTAAGAAAAATAAAAAAAGAAAAGAAAAGAATAAAAAGGAGTTTCTTAATTTAAATATTTATTAGGTTTTATTTTCTCTGTTTGTTTTTTTTATTATTATTATGAGCATTTAAATAAATAAAAAATAATTTTCCACCCTATAGAACCAACTTAATATTATTCCCCTCCAAAATTTAATTAAATAAAAATATTTATTAAGCAAACAATATTTAAATAACCATTATTATTAACAAACAAATTTTTATTATCTAAATATAGCATTATATTTATAATGTTTTTTATTTTTAAATCCAATCAAAGATAAATATGATCAACGGCTTTGATTTTCTAATCCTCGCCTAAGATTTTCAACGGCTCAGATGTTCCCAAACCATCTCTCTCTCATCCCAGGGCCTCTATAAATAGCCCTCCCACTGTTCCTAATTCCATTCATCTCTCTCTCTCTCTCTCTCTCTCTCTGATCGTCCGATGGCGGCCATGGACACCGACATCAACATGGTCCCCGCCGGCGAGGGTTCAAGCGGTGCTGGTCCGTCTTCGTCGGTAGCGAAGAAGCCCAAGAGGTTCGAGATCAAGAAGTGGAACGCTGTCGCGCTCTGGGCTTGGGGTATGCCGACTCGAAACCCTAGGATCAGTCATTTGGCTTTCATTACCCCACCATTGAGGGTTAGGGTATTTTGGTTGAAGATCTCTGATCTTATTTTCTTTGTTTTTTCTTGTTTCGATGCAGATATCGTCGTGGATAACTGTGCGATTTGCCGGAATCACATCATGGATCTATGTGAGATCATGTTTTGTTTTCTTATTTGGCTTGTTTTCCGCTAAATTTTGGATGTGATTCTTGATTTAGGGTTAGGGTTAGGGTTAGGGTTAGGGTTTTGTTTTCTTTTTAGTTTTCGCTTCTTGATGAGGGTTTTGGTGGTTTCTTGAACTTTATGTCAGGCATCGAGTGCCAGGCTAATCAGGCCAGCGCGACCAGCGAGGAGTGCACCGTCGCTTGGGGTATATCTCTTTGTTCTTATGATGCTTACCTTTATATGTGCTTCCGTTTTATTTGCTGATCGTTGTATTGTTCTATTTTAGTTAGATTCGTATCTTGCTGATAGTATTGTGCTCTTGCTTGTATTAGTTATCTGATAGTCTGCCTATAATAACTGATGTTGTTTCATCCATTTGTGGGCATTCTTGTCATCCTTTTTGGGGGGCAAAAATTCTAAGAGGAGCCTGTTTTAGAAAATGGTAAGAGGACCATGAAATAATACATGATAAGCATATGTGGACATTCATGTCGTCATTTTTGTGGGAATGAAAGTTCTAGGAGGAGCTCATTTAAGAAAATATAAAGAGGGCCATAAAATAATACATGATAAGCATAATTTAAGTCAAAATTGGCAAGTTGAAACTTATTGTGTGGTATGATGGCCTTTTTAATATTTTTTTACAGGATCTTCTCTTGGATTTTTTTTTCCTTTTCCTTATTCTAATTTAATATCAATATTCATGAAAGTATAAGATACTGTGCTTCTCATTGCTGAATGTGATTGTTGCTTTTGTTCATCAATATCTGGAATGCGTATGATACCATATGGTAGGGAGATTCACTCTGTTTCATTAAGCAGTCAAATTCTTATGAAGGTATTTAATTTGTAATTTTAGAAAACTAGTGGAGAGTGTGCATTATTTTTCTGTTTGTCTTTTCTAGTTGTTCATTATCATTTTTTTGCAAGAAAAAGATTTATTGATTATTCAAAAAGCTAAGGTTCTTGAGATTTCCTTATGTGAATAATATTTTGTCATCCTGGGTATTATTGTCTTTGAAGGTTCCAGTGCTTTCATCATGGTTTTTTTTTTCTATCTAATTCCCGCTCTTGTGTTGTTTTGCGATTTTGAATTTCCACCTACATGATTTTTTGCAGTTTGTGATCTGAACTTAAGAACGTCGACATTTTTCCATTTATAAGTTTTCTATCCGATCTTCAATGGGAGTTCCATTGATTTGGATCTTTATGTCTTGTATGTTTGATGCTATCTATTTCATATTATTCATAAGAATTAAAGCATGTCTAGAAAAGTAGTAGTTCAGGTTATGGATCAATTAAATTTCACGTAATGCATTTTGTGATTAGTATAGTATAGTCTCTTGTTCATTGAATGTAAATGATTGTGCGAGTGCCATGCCATGGAAATTTTTAGATGCGTCTCCTAATCTTTGCTCCATTTCTCTTCTACAATTGGAAGGATGTGTTTGGTTGCTCTTTTTCTATCTTTTATTCCATCTAACTTTCTCATGGCCAGTTTCTTGTTTATTTATCCTTGTTTGTATCTCCAATTCATTAAATCTCCTTAACTAACTGATTTTTAAAATGAAAAAAAAAAGTATTCAACGTAAGTGACTGTGTGAGAGCCTTAGCATGGAAATTTATGGAAATTTTTAGATGGTTTCTTATAATATTTGTTCCATATCTCTTTTGCCCTACAATTTAGAGGTTGTGTTTAGTTGTGCCTTTTTTTTTTGGGTCTTTTATTTCATTTAATTTTCTCATGTCCAGTTTCTTGTTTAGTTAATCTTACTTGTATCTCCACTCCAGTAGCTCTCTATAATTTTGACTGATTTTTAATTTGCAAAAATAATATTTAATCTTCTCATTTTATGTATTCTTTTTTTTCATGTGTGATGGTTTTATATTTTGAATTGTTATTGTACAACATGTTATGTTTGGTCGCTCTTATTTCCCTTTTGAGTAGCACATGTTATTGGTAATGTATCAGCATGCTACATGTTACCTATGTTGTGCTTTGTGCATAGCCATAAATAGAAAACAATACTTGGGTTACTTAATACAAATGCTGGATTAATTGATGTAAGAAAGTGCCAACTTCAGTTATTTTACATATATTGCTGCCAAATAACAAATAATAAGTTTAAAGGTGTATTAATGTTTAGAAGGAGTTCCACTATTTGCAGGGGGTTCCAAATTCTTTCAGTGATTGATCTGGCCGACTTTAATTTGTTGACTATGGTACAAGGATCAGTTTTTAGGTTTTATTTGTTTTGGTAGAATATTCTTGTGTTATCTTGTAGGGATATTTGCTTGTGCTTCCTCATAAAATGGGTAAATACTGGTATGCCCTTGTAAAAGCCATACTTACTTTTATGCCCCTATAACCTAAAGTTAATTTTAAATATTAATAAAAAACTGCCTCCCCCCTCTCCTTTTCTGTCTATCTTACGAGAGATAAGTCTTTCTTTTATTGGATTTTCACGTTGACTTTTGATTAAGGTATATAAGCAAAGTAGATATTCTGTGGGGTATGTAAGCACATATATTTATTCAATTTTGGTTTAGTCTAGCTAGTAGCTTATGCATTTTCCCCTTAAGTTGATCTAGTTCATATTTCTACTTTTATAAATATGAAGACCAGTAATAAGTTGAATGGAGGGTGATTATAATTCCCTTGCTTACTAATGTATTACTTGAAAACAAAACTACAAGATACAACATATGTGCTTGCTACTACATGTTATATAATGCAACTAGAATATTCAACGTATGTGTTATGTTTTTAACTAGAATATTGAACTAGTGTAAATAAGCATCAAGCAGAATGTAAGTGAGATTCAAGCAGTGTAACCTAGATATCTGTTTTATCTGGGGAGAATTATTTATCTAGGGATAAATTTGATCATATGTTGCCCTCTTGATCTTACTTTTGATCTGAATAATAGAGTTTTAGATTGGCTTATCTCCACTCCATCTTAATTTTTTTTCTTTTGATTTCATTTTAACTCTGAAATTTTTTTAATTACCTTATCATTTCATATGTTTTTAAACTCCATAATTTTTTATCTTTATAAATTGATTCTTATATAATCTTTTTAAATATTCACAATTCTAAGAGTTCTATTTAATTTTAATATAATTTAAATCCCTCATCTTAAATTCTATTTCTCTGAAAGCAATAATGCTACCCTTCTAAGAGCAATGTGCTTCACATGTCTATATGTATACACATTTGCATACAAACAGGCACGCGCATGCGCACACACGAGCATATGTATATATGTGGCTGTCTCCATGTATCCGTTTTCAATAAATTTGAGTGTTGAATATCCTCTAATACTTGCATACTAGGTATCCATGTCCAAGTAACACTTGAATTAGGAAGAATTTAATATAGAAGTATATTTCAATTTTCTATAATATAAATCCTTTGGGTTTTTTTTTTCTTCTTTTATTCTTGGTATATGTGGGTACTTTGTCTGTGCCACATTTTTTTTTCTTTAATCATATGTTGTTACTTCAAAAAAATATTTTCATCTTATCTAGTGCTCATATTAATCCCCTTACCTCAAGGATGTGTGTGGTTTAAATTGTAGGACATGTATTAGATAGGTTATAGGGAGAACTTTATTTTTTAAGTCTTATCACACAAATTTTATTTATTCTTCCTGATTCAACATTTAAGGTTTTCTTTGACCTTTAGGTGTGTCTTTTTGGTTTAATGTTTGTTTCTTTTCGCTCACCAACTTGAATTATCATTACCAGTTCATTCCAATGCCATTGAATCATAGTTTGTACCCAATATATATGGCTTTTTCCCATTTTGATAGTCATACGTACATGCACCTGAGCCTACCATCATAGCTGTTCGTATTTGTGAATTAATATTGCCAACTTGTCCATGACATAATAATTTGTGCATACTTGAGTTTCATCAAATTTCTCTGCTATCTGATTAAGTACCATTTATTATATCCTTGTTGGCTTATTGTTGAAACATTGAAGGTTTGAGGTTAAGGAAAGGAACACTCTTCTGAAATTGTACTTGTGTGGAAAACTTGTATCTAACTTTGACTTAATTACTGTTAATCAACATAATTTGTTGAAGATTATTTATTGATTTTTTATTTTTCGAATTAATGATAGATGTTTATTAATATTATTATAATTAGGTAATATATTCAATTTAAATAATTATATTTTTGTGAAAAAAAGTTTTGTGTGGTAATTTGCTGGTCACTTGTTGAGTTAGTCTTGGTGCTAAATCTTATACGGTTTGGTGTGTGTTGTGCTTATAATTGTATTTGTAAGCCTTGAGTCTTTCCTTACTCACTGATCCAATTTGTGTGCATTTGTTGAAAATAGGTGTGTGCAATCATGCCTTTCACTTCCATTGTATCAGTCGATGGCTGAAAACTCGCCAAGTTTGTCCACTGGGTAAAATACACTCTTCTCCATTTGTATATCTTAATGAGTTTAAACTTTTAAACGTATTTATATAAATAGTAACTTGCTAATAATGTATGAAATATGCAGACAATAGTGAATGGGAGTTCCAGAAATATGGGCACTGAAAGGTTGATGAACCACCCATAAGCATCAAGCATGCCAAACAAAGTGTGAATCTATCTTCTTCCTGCCTTTGCCCAATTGTCCCATGCTTGTATGCGGTCAGTCTTATCTGCGTTATGAATGAGGCGTCTGATCCTAGTAGGACATCTCTTATTTCATCGCTCTCTTTAACTTATTAAGATATATTGTAAAGTTGATTCTTGTCATCTTTTTTTAGCTTGGATGGAAAAAATATATTGAGTGACAGTAATATATATATATATATTATATATATATTATATATATATTGGATGAAGATATTTACATACACCATGATCTGCTATGCATTTATAAACATACAGATATCGGCTATTTCATATACCTGTACATTATTGCAAAAAGAGTCAAAAGTGTTAGTAGTTTGTATCATTAATGTTTGTGCTAAAAATGTGTTGGATTAAAAAAAGGGTTAAAGGAAAACGCATTAATTAAGCTATATATATATAATAGTAATAATAATAATAATCGAATTACACACTAATAATACACCCAAAATGAACAATATCAAAATTGAGGACCTGCCATCATAATTGTACAAATAAATATTACATTGCGATCAACCGTCCAGGTTAGATCTCTGCACCTCATTTGCGATCTGAAACTTACCACCTTTGCCCACAAATGCCCCAATTTGTCTTTCCAGCTGAGATACAGAATCAAAACAGTTAGAATGCAGCTTTCTACTTTTCGGTAAAATAAATACTTTGATGTTGCAAATCATGTATTGAGGAAATTAGGATGGGGGTTTTGAATACTTGTGATAATTGAATATTTAATATCTTAACTTTTTCTACCAATATATTATATAAATTTGATATTTACTCTCTCGCCCTGTCTGTCTGTCTCTCTCCCTCTAATTGCTTAACCCCCTTATTATTAACAAAAAAAAATTACATCTACACAATATGCTAATTTGAGTGTGCAAATACTTTGTTGCTCATATATACCTGAGAGTTCTTCGCTTTCAACTTCTGAACGTCCTCAGCAAGGGAACCCACACTGCAACAGGGTAAGAAAAGGCATTTAGTAGAAATACCAAATTATCAAGCAAATGGAAATTAGCAACATGCAGCAGCTGCATAAAGATATAACTTAGAAGAGACCTCTGTTGTAGTTGGGAAAGAAGGGTCTGCAGTTCCCTCTCCCGACTAGTATTCGGAGCTTGAAAAGGCTGCTGAATCATATAATAGGTTCAATGTCAGTCCTAAACCAAACTGAAGCTTAAACACAAAGGTCTGCATGCTTTGGGTTCATATTAAAGCCTGACAAGAACAGCATCCCAGTGATTAGTCCCAGACGGTTTGTTGGATAAATAAATCTACCTGCGATGTGTCACTGGTGCCCGCGTCCACACTAGGAGTTTCAGATTGCCGACCTGTGACACCAAGTCCAGAAAATTTATAGAATGTTTCAAGACATCCAACTAAAAGCACAAGTTCTTTCTAGAATATACATACTGGATGATTGTTCCACACACTTGATCAACTTCACCAGTTGCTCCTGTGATAAACATTTTACAACTGACTAAAAAATGCACAAATATACTAAAAAACTAGACATTGTATGAAAGCAGTGTTATGTTATACCCTTTGCAATGCATTCTGCTGCAACAAAAAGTGCAGTGTGGGAAGCAGTGAGGCTGTATTTACAGGGTAGTTTGCTGCAACTCCAACTTGGTTGCTGATAGAGTTTGTCACTGAAGCAACCTAAGAAAAGAGTGAAGTTACTTGCATATTGTATACTGTATGAAAATTGATAGCATGACCAGGCATAACTTCTTAAATTAAAATGACAAATACAACTGGAAATAATATATATGAAAATTATTTCCTCGCCGATCTAGAATCACTAGATAAAACAATCTCAAATTGGTTAGTGTTCACAACATAGCTAGGCTTCCAAATACAAAAAAAAAAAAGAAGCCTATTCATAACTACAGAATTTTCTCTTGTAAAATTACCTTTGCATTGACATCGGCTGATGTAACCTTGAAGCGCCCCTTCCGTTGGACAAGTCTTCCTTCCAAAGATTCTTCTTGCCCACTTGCTTTATTTGTAAGATAACTTTCAGTCTTAGCTATGATATGTGTGTGGGTGTGTGTGTTTACATGTGTATGTGTATCAAAATGAGTGATCATACCAGCCGCAAAATCTCTGATTTGGCGATACAAAAGTGGTCCACTATAATTCCTTTCATGCTGCTGTTTTTGATTTGAATCACCCCTTACAAGCAAAAGGCAAAAGAATTAGTAATCCTCAATATGATTCATTGCAAATCCAAAGAGACAATAATATACACTGAAATAACAAAGATGCAACAAAGCAACTCAAACACAGATAGAATCAGACTATAATTAAGTTTTTGTTTTTAATCACTCAAAACAGTTGGATAAAAAGACATAGTATCAGCTTTTCACAAGTTCAAACAAAAAAAGTGAGGCATTTCATGCTTATGATTGGTTCAGATGTGAACAAATGCTCTGCAAACACTTGAATATATATATCAATATTAAAAAAATAACTAGCAAGACATGAAGATTAATTACCTTCAACATTGCTCAATCACAAGTTTAACTTCAAATAAGAGGGCATTCATTTCGGGGGAAGAGGGAAATGGGAAAGTGGGAGAAGTGATATCACTTATGGTACTTCTAGTGTTCATTTGTCAGAATGTGAGGATGAAACTAGAGAGTTCAGATGGGTCGACTTCTATGAGTTCAAAAAGAGCACGGGAAGTGGGGGAGGTTGGTTTTTATAAAATGGCTCACTTTCTCCCACTTTAGTAAAAAATTACTAAAGTGAGTTTAGTTCAAAATACTTTTGAAAAAAAAAAAACACTAGAAGCGGGGAAAGTCAAACCACTTCCCCCATTTCCTCCAAAATGAGCGCCCCTAAATAACCTAAAATGGGAGCAAAATGGCATCCACCTCAGCTATGTTATGAGCAAGTGTGCGCTACTAGAAGTCCAAAGTGGCAGTTACAAATAAATGGTGTGCAGATCAGACATTTGGAATAAGCTGTTTTGGACCAACACATTGTGTCCATAATTCCAGACGGATAACATCAACCATATTCATAAAATCAGTCTACCCTACACAGTGGCTCCCATGAAGTCACAGAAGAATTGTTTGAGCCTGTATGAACTTTTCTATAATATAAATATATCTGAAAGTAGAAATTCATAAATGGGCAGATTGAATTTATCAAATCATGCTTCCCACTAATGGCCAGTGGCCTACCAGTATTACAAATGATAAATACTAACAATAATTTTACCACAGAATTATCATGAACATGAGAATTGCAATTAATTTTCCTTAGCCCACATGATCAAGCATTTGAAATTCAATACTGTCGAATGTGATCAAACAAACAGAAAAAAAAAAAAAACAGAATCACATATAAAGCCATAAACATCATATAGTACATGTTAAAAGTGATAACAAACGCCACATTAAATTCTGCTTTTAATACTACAAATTACTACTGTTTTAAATCGTGCAAAATATTACTAATGACCTATGAAACCATGATTATTACCTTTCTACATCCCCAGCAATGTTACTTGAAGATGAGTGAACAAGCTCTGGTACAAGTGAACCACTTGAGAATTTCTGACGTCCAAGAACATTTATGTTCTTGGGTACAGAATAACTTTTTCCCAAATTTTCACCATTAACCTTTCTAGTTTCAAGATCTCCTACCTGTGATTGGTGCTGCTTTTGGGATATCGATTCTGAACTTAGGTGTAATGGATCCTTTAAATTAGGACTGGTAGCATCAATATCATCCTCACAAACATCAAAACAAGCTCTGCATCAATTACAATATATACCCATTAGGAAAAAAATCATAGTCATACTATTAAATTGAAACTTCTGTAAGATACAAGCCTGAATTACTCTTGCTTATATCTACTACTTGCTCTTGGTCTTGCAAAGTGATAAAAATCCATACTTTATCCAGAATAATGGCATGTCAACTGAATTCAGAAGTTAACCATTTTGTTTTATTACAAACAGCATAAATTACTAAGATGAAAATGTTACATAAGGAAATATACTCCAGATAACATGTCAAAAAGACAGTTGCAGAAAGCAATAATAGCACCAAAAATAGTCACTACTACATTAACCTAACTGATTGCGAAAATGAAGAAGTCAATGACACCTTGAAGATAAAACTATAAAATATATATATATATATATACACACATATCACATTCGATAAATGACCTATGAGGAGATTCATTTCATTCAAATAAAGTTTGAATTCAAATGAAGTTGTAAGTGCAACACTGGTCCCTTAACTAAGCACCTTTGGGGTCAAAATGGTCCCTAAACTCAAAAGTGGGTCACCTGGATCCAAGAACTAAGATAAGTGTTCACAGGTAGTCCTTGAAACTTGGACCAATGCAGCACTTACACCTAAAGGTAAACATAATGTTCAAGCAGACAAGAATATTTTGAACCAAAACTTATCAACTTAGAGGCTTATTAATCAAGTCAAACTTGAAGCAAATTTAAAAACAAACCCACTAGATTGGCACTCTTTGCAGACCAAAATTTGAAATTATCACATTACACAATACCACATAAACGGACAAAAACACAAATCTTGACAACTTTTAAACCTGAATGGCAACTAATAGTGTTGATGCATAATCTGCATCACTAACTCCATCAGTTCACTTGCAAAATGCTAAATTTGTTATTGTGCTACAAGTCTAAAACAAGCACATTAAACTTATATATGTGTGCTTAAACGATTTACCAGCATCTAATAAATTACAATTTTCAGACATACTTAAGCGCCTGAAGAGGGCGGCCAGAAAATGCCGAGGAGAACGGACCCTCCAAATCCTGAAGATCCTCCAATCCATCCTAAAGGAGAATTAAAAAAAGAGTATCAAAGTATCTAAACAAGAAATCTTAAATGGATAATTTGCATAAAATTGGAAGGAGAGTTTCATGCAACCAGACAACAAACTAAGAAAAGAATACCTCCTTGGGAGTTGCACCATGATTCTCAGTTGTAGAGGACAAAGTTTGCCCTGCGCATATATAGCCATCATAATCATCTGTAGAATCTTTTGACTTTTGCTTCTTATCAAGATCTTTCGTATGGATCTCATCAAGCTGAATAAAAGTAAAAAAAAAAAAAAACTGTGTTACTTTCCTGAATCTTTTCTTAACATCGCCAAAAATGTATACCATATTAATTAAATCTTTTCACAAAATATAAATAAATACATAATCCTTACAAGTGCCGCTTGAGTTTTCAGGTCCTCAAGATTAAAATTCCATCCACTAATTCCTCGGATATATTCTTGCTAAAATGGCACAGAAAATACAATGTCATTTTGAAACAAAAGGGCGGAATGGCATCAATGTGAAGTAGAACAAGTGTTAAAGCTTACCTGTGACAAGTGCTCCTTATCTTCATAGATAGCCTGGTTCTGCAGAAGAAAATTGGACTCTCTCCCCTATACCCAGGATATTTAACGCTTTAAGTGTCCCACATTCACTAATGTTATGATACAAATAAAATTGAATATAAACCTTTAGAGCTCTAAAACGATCACCAAGTGGAGCAAGACCATCAAGAATAGTCTTTTTTAAATATTCATTTGAGCGGGCCTGTTTAAAAAATGGATGCTTTAAAAGCTTTTCTGAGGCCGGACGTTTTTTTGGATCTTTCACTAGGCAAGCAGCCACCAATTCTCTAAAAGACTGAAACAGAATAGCACTTTCAAATTTATTATCTAGTATATAATTTTTCATTACAAATTTCAAAACAAACAAGACAGACCTTTGAGAATCTCTTGTCTCTCTCATAGTCAAGACCTGGTGGTGCATTTTGTAAGGTCATAAGCAACACCTGCATGAAATATTTATCTTCAATATTGGAGATTAATAAAACATACAAAGAGGATGTTAGGAGAACGTCTTAACTGGCAAGGCATACCTTCATCGGAGGATACTTCGAAAATGGTGCATGGCCATGTGCTAGTTCTAAAGCTGTAATACCAAACGACCATATATCTGCTCTGTTTACCACAAATACAAGTGGAAAAATGTTTGAAACTAGAAACCGGTATACAATTACAAAACTTGCAGTACAACAGGAAAGAAGAGCCTCAGATCATATAATTCGGCCACTTACTTAAAATCGTATCCATGTAATTGCTGCATCACTTCAGGAGCCATCCTGTGAAACATAGAGCATTAACTTCAGTGTGATATTTGATAAATCAGAGCCGTAGTAGTAAACCAAATGCATAAAGGAAGGGATACAAAATCAGAAATTCCAGGTTCAAGCAAATTCAAACTGCAAGATACAAGAGATGTACCAGCATGGAGTGCCAACAAATGTGTTTCGTGACCGTTGCCTGTCCCCGGTATCAAACATACATGCTGAGACTCCAAAGTCAGCTAGTTTCACAGCTCCATTTGCATCAACTAATATATTACCGGCCTGCCAAATGTAGAATTTAAATTAGAGATACCATACATATAATGATCAAGAGGTTACTACAACATCAGTGCAGATGTACTTGGCGTCTGGTAGATGAAAATCATTTATGCAAGATTGAAAGAAAAAAATAATAATACTCGATTCACTGCAGTCTGAAGTAAATCATAAAAACCACTGCCCATTTCAATTTTCTCCATGATTAGCCTAACAATAAAACAGATACAGTTAAGCATCACAACATGGAATGCTTAAAACATCAGTTGATAGGATCATACACAGGGTGGGAATAAAGCACTCTAGAAGCTACAATTAAGCTATTGAACATCTTAATATTTTACCTTAACATCTCGGTGGATATGCCCATGACCATGAAGATAAACAAGAGCCTTCAGAACCTCCCTTAGAAGAGTTGCAATAATTGGCTCCTCAAATCCCTCTGGAAAGTCAGATTTTATTATATGAAGACATGATCCGCCGGCCATGTAAGGCATAACTACCCAAAGGTTCCTATCTGCTGGGAAAGAACAATATGCACGAAGCACATTTGGATGATCAATCAAGCTCATAGTTTGAACTTCACGTCTGATTCCATCCTGGAACAGAGAAAAAGAAAGTTACAGAATACAAGTTTTCCAAAAAACAGCTAAACAAACACAACCTTTAAAATCACAAGGGAAGGTCTTTATTAGCTTTGATGAAATTAGAAAAGCAGTTAGTGAAGGAGTTTGAAAGTGACACTGTGTCAATCCCAAAGGGTTTTCTTAAATCATTGGGTTTTGTAGAATTAAATATTGGGCCCTGTAACTTTATGGTTGATACAAATCATTCAGCTAAATTAGATAAATTTTCAAGTATAGTTAAAACTACATACAACCAAATTGAACTCCAGAAAAACTAAAAAGAACATATATATATATATATATATATAACATTTAATCTGTGAAGATTAAAAGCCAGTGAGGAGATTGCATATCTATCCAATAGAAAAAAAAAGCTATACAGTTTAAAAGTTTTAATACGATATTCACGTGAGAAGATATTTTATAAAAACATTTGAAAAATTAGAGAAACTCAAAACCTCTATCAATCAGCAGTACGAAGAGAACATACCAGGTCATTATTGCACTTCTCAAGGTCAAGAACCTTGATAGCAACTATCTCATTAAGTGGTACACAAAGGGCCCTATATACTGTAGCGCTGACACCTTCACCAACTTCCTCATATAACTTGTACTCTTTAGGATTGGCAGGAAACCTCTTCTGAACTTCATGATCCATGGTCCTTTCCTATAGAACATCATTAAGTAACAACACCCTCCTATAAATTCCAGGATACATAAATATCTGGAGATAAAACCGCATTTGGAGTCAGGCCAACTTGAAATTTATTCTGGCTTGAAAACAGTATTTGTGTCATTTGGGTAGAGAATCCTACACAAACCCTGAGATGCTATGAGATGAGCTTATTTTCCATTTTAATGTAGCAATAAAGAATACCATGTATCATCTTCCAAGATAATCCTTATTACACCCTTTTAACTATACTATCCGGCACTCAGAATATCTTGATTTGGATATCCAGTGTCAAACTGTCCTTCAGTGACAAAAACGTGATGACTGAAGAAGCATATGGCAAAAACTACGTTCAGAATGCCAAAAGATGCCTGGAGATGAAATTATTTTTCTGAGAGAGAATCGATGTCTATAAAATAGATAACTCAGAAGCATCTCCACCAGTAGAACGTATCCAATAGTATCCTGCGCCTTAAAATTGAATACCTTCAATGGATTAAGAAAAATGATAAGCATGAGCATTAATGCATCCATTAAACCAATTAATAAGAATAAAAAGGAACCTCAGCACCATTTTAATTGCTCCAAAGCCAAACAAGATTATCTCAGGACCATATAATAGCGCAAAATCTAAATCATTGACATAGCACAAAAATATACTTCTTCAAAAATCAGATGTGCCTAAATTCCAAGAGACTAAAATATAAAGAGATATGAGTAAGAAACAAAAAATGTTCCATATAGTTTTGAATTTCATTAAGACACTCTATTCAAACAAGATAAATTTATCCCATTTAAAGTAGCTGTTCCTATTAATTTTCACCAGTTTGCTTCTTTTGTAGTAAAACAGTCCAATTTTTTAGCTCACTTATTTCTTCTTGGATTGTTTCAAGATTGCAGGCATTGACAATAGGGATTAATACTATCCTTTTCAGGAAACTACAAAGCAAAACTATATTTTACAATATTTTCTAGCATCATAAAAACTCAATATATTTGAGTAATGCCCTTTAAAGCACAGTCCATGTTCTCATCAAATAAGAACAGCAATTAACAATTGCCATCTAAGCACGGCAACTTGGTATATAGGCCTGCCGATGGACCTTGCTTGCAAGCCAAAAGAACTTGGGCTCCAACTCATGATTTTAGGGCATGGATTAAGAGTCTAAGACAAGCCTAGATGGGACATAAGCTGGATATACCACAATTGATATCGAAACAAACATTATCATCTTTAGCACTAGGCTCAGACTATTGATAAATCACAACCTATTGATTAATCACAATTAAGCAAGAACATAGTCAGGTAATTATAGATCCAGACAGATCCCAAACCAGGCTTAACTCATTTGTAACTCTAATAGTGTCCGCTACTGGACCAACAACTGTCTAAAATACAGTGTCTGGAAGCTATCACGTGCATCAACTCAATGTATAGTCTTATCGAGAGAGTAAGCATGCTTTCCTTCTTTCCTAAAAAAAATAAATAACTTGAAATTTTGTACTTTAAAAGCTATAGTAGTACTCAAGTTGAAAGTATGATGCAAAATGCTTTTCTGGTTCTACTAATACAAAATTATTTAGTGAACAAGCTACATAAAGTAAGATCCTGTTCATGTCACTTCCCTCACATGTTAAAAACCACTTCATTAAACTGAAAAGGAAGACAATGTTTCATTTCCTAACACTTTCGGGGAAATGAACAGGCCCTAGGTCATTTTACTTCTCTCAATTTTTTTAATACAGTAGAAACCATTTTTGCGAAGTGACCATGAGTTTAAACAGATTTAAGACTGTCAAAAGAAAATATCGTACAACCTTGTGTATGAAGCAAAAGGCCATATTCTCTAAAATCCAATCTTTCTAATAATGAAATTCTTGGATCAAGAACATAAATACTTCACAACCATTTTCAAGGCAATGACATTGCCTTTTCGGAATAGTGCCATTGCTTTCTTGTCTACTTGGCAACAGACCTAACAGTCAAATTGATCTCTAAAAGCAAGGGTTCCAAAATTCATATGCATTGCTTTCTTAATCAACTATGAACTAGGATTAAAAAATTATGATGATGTCGAATGCTTGATCATGGGCAAACGGAACTCATCGTAAGCTACAAAACAGTAGCTTTTAACTACTTAAAAAGAGAGTAGCTTGAACAACCAGCACATTAAAGATTTAATGACATTGAATAATGACAGATTTTAAGAAGTTCAAACAGCCAACAGATATGGATAATTATGTGCAAACACAAGCTCATTCTGAATCGCTCCAAATGAACATTTAACAGAACAGATGACACACCATCACTTACAAATTCAACAGTCCAGGGCTGGTTCAAGCAACCAAAACCCATGTCAGTTTAAACACATCACCCAAATTTTATCCATCAATGTGTATGTAATGCATCTGATCCACATCAACAAGAAACCCTGCACACCCCAAAAGGAACCATAATAGCAACGCAAGTACACTTTCATCAAACCCTTTCCTAATCATGCCCATATGCCCAAGAAGCATGGGTAAATCAAGAGAAACCAATTATGGAAACTACTAACTATTGAGATTACATATCCTACTTGAAAGTATCAAAACCCTAAGACACAAAACCCAAAAATCCATTCACTAATCTCACCAAGTCCTCCTTACAACAAGATTACATCATATACACAGCTAGATTCAACACCAGACAATCAAACCAAAAACAAATCTAATGCAAATCACTCCCCTCAAACCCTGAATTTCCAGATCACGATTGCTCAAAGAGATACCATGATCTAACCCATTTCACAGCCTCTCATCTCATAATCCACAAGATTAAACCACAACATCACAATACCGATCAATAGTTTCAAGAAAACACAGATAAACAACAAGAAAACTCAAAGAAACACAAAATTCAGCATAGATGATCACCTGCGAGCAAGAACCCTCAAAGCCAGTTCACAGGTCCCTTGTCGAAGCCCCAATCAAGAAGGGCAGCAACGATCGATCCTTCCCCCCAGTTCCGCAGATGAGATCGCGGAATCCACGATGGTTCTCTATCTACAGCGCCGCCTCCGCCATCAACGAACGATCTCTCTCGCTCCGCGCTTGATCTCGTTCTGGTTCTCTCGGTGATCGAACCCTCCCCCTTTTCTTGCGGTTTAGAAAAAAAGAACCCTTTTTCTCTCCCTTTTTCGAATGATTTATTTATTTATTTATTTATTTATTTCTCGTAGAAAAATTATGGTGGGGCCCATTTGGATGATGAGCTGTAAGTTATCTCGCGGTGCAAGTAAGAAGTTAGTTACCGTGGTCTAATCTAGTCCGGAATAGTACGAGTAAACAGTAAAAGAAAATTTGCTTACACACCCTTGGCAAAAGTAGAAATTTGTTTTTTCGAATGTATACTTTATGGATATACTATTGTACGGTTGAAGAAATGAAATATTGAATTTGTGATTTTTTTTTTTAATACTTTATAAATATATTATATAAGCATTACAAATAATGTCAATATTAAATATTAAAATGATAATATTAATATGGACGGAACTACCGAGGTCGACTAAAAAAAATTGGTACGGGGCTTTGCGGAAATTATTGAAAACAATTTCATAGCAAAGCTCGAGGATTCCATTTTCACTATCAAGCGAAGTCTCAAGTTTTTGGGGCAGCGCTCAAAGGAGTTCATGGGAGACACGTTGGTTGGGGAGGCGCAGGACCAGACCATGAAATAGCTTGTTGTGCGGGTTGTTTGGGTGTGAAAAAACATTATTGTTTCCCATTTTATCTTTCTTTTGTTTTTAACTTGTCATATTATTCCACATATAGTTGATTTTCATTTTGTTGCTGGATCTTTGTTGTTTTGTTATGTTCCATTTTTTTGTAGTGGGCTGTTGTTGTGTTCATTCATTTCTAATCTCAGTCATTTATCCACATTTTCAATATATATATATATATATATGATAACTAAACATAAATTTAGCTTCATTAATTTTGAATTTTAATATAAATACAAAGTAACTACTAAATCACAAAGACAGAGATATTGAGACACAAAATTTGAAGGCTTTTCATATAAATATATTTATAATTTTAGATTTTTTAAGAGTATATGTGCAAAAACTATTTAAAATTACTATCACCCCATTGTGTTGGATTTACTATGAAATTGTAAACACAAAATATAAGCAAGAATGTTTTCTTCTTAAAAGTCCAATTTGTTTTTGTTCACATGTTCACTTGAAAACATTGGTGCTTTTGAGTCTTGATATGTGACTTTTAGAAATATCTCTTGTTAGTCATAGGTTAATTTAAAATTAAAATGAATAAGAAAACAACAAAATTTGATTGGTCATTATCCTATATATATATATATATATATATGAATAACAGTTAATCTTAATTTAATATTCAAACTTTTGACTCTAATGTATGATATGTATATAAGAATTTTGTTTAGGGTTGCTAAATTAAACCACATGGTGGAAATGTGGAATCATATAGAAGTTTTATGCCCTTTATGTGTGGCAGAAAGCAACATAAAATGATTTAAAAAACATGGATGATATTAAAAAGGAATTAAGTGGTACATAATTAAATATTTTATATATATATTTCGTCAAAAAGGTGCATTAGACCAAGAAGTAGGAAAAACACCATTATTTGTTGAATGACAAGCCTAGCTTTTGAAAGCTTGATATTTTATTTGCATGCTAACTATGGTAAGCTTTTTGATTAATAACCATCTCATCTTAATATATTATAAACAGTTATTCTCATTCAATTACATTTTTCTAAAAAAAATTGAAGTTTGGTAGATTCCACAACTATTCAATACAATATATTATGTATAGATCTATGTTAAAAAAATGAGCTAAGCCCAATTATTATATATAAGCATGATTACAAGTTTTTTTTTTTAAAATTCAATTTGCTTTTTCTCTTTATTCTACTATAAACTCAATTTATCCTCTATTTACATATGGAAGATTTTTTTTAAAAAAATATATAATAACATCTCTTATTTGGAAAAATTATATGGTTTACTTTCACATTATAAGAAGTATGGTAACTTTTTTTTTTTACCAAGCAAGAGAGAAAAAATCAACTTCGTCTTATAATTTTATTTGAGGTGAGTGGCTTGCCCACCTTAATATATATATATATATATATTATGTTTGTGTTTTATCAAATATTACTATACACTTTAGATGTGAAGTTTTCACAAAGCTTTTAATTCAATTTTTTTAACAAAATTAACTATAATGTTCTAACAACATAAGAATAATAATAATAAAAAAAAAAAAACAGAATGATATAAAAGACTAATTATTTACTAGATAAGGAGGTTATATATCATTGATACTAAATGAATATGATAAATAACAAATGACTCAAGCGAGTAATTAAGAAATAAATAAATATTTATTTATATGACTTATCCAAAGCTTAGAGACTATGTGACGCAATGGATGATGTGTAACATGATAAGGAAATCCTTTGAAGATGGCATGCACGTGACTACGTGAGTTGGTGTATTGATATGAAAGTCACTAAACCTCATTCACACAGAGCATATAATTTTTTAAGCTTGATTTCTATATTAATAAATGAAAATAAATAAATACAAAATTGTTATTCCAATGATTTTTTAGAAATATCATTTAATTCAAATAGTTAAATATACTCTTAATTCAAAACTAAGTTATGCTTCATTAAGAGATGCTCTCAACTTTAAAAAAAAAAAATAGAAATAAGTGAAAATAAATTAAATCTTTATATTTATTTTTGTGGAACAAGGGGGTGCACTTGGGTGCATGTAAACCTAAAATGGGCATTGGCTAAGTATCTCTTATTAATGGGTCATTGTTTTGGTTTCAAAGTTTGGCTAAAAGCCAAACTTTGAATTAGATATATATATATTTATTTTTGTAAGGCAAGAGATGGCTTGCAAAATCCAATGGTGGCTAGGCTAGGCTAGGCTAGGCTATGTCATTGCTTTGATCTTCATTCTTGGAGTTTATTATTCACCTAACAACTTATGGACAAAACTTCAGGGATTAGGGACCACTTTCTTTATCACAATCAGAGATCAATCTCATTTATTAAGCTCACCAAAGTCAAATGAAACAATTAATCTGATAATTGAATAGATGAAATTATTTATTTTATTGTTTCTTACTTATTCATATTACTTCTCTGGTTTTTTTACTTGTCTCATTTAAAAGATTTTTTTATTTATTAATTTAAAAAATTTATGAAATATTAAATATTATTTTTTAAAATCTACATTTTATATTCAATATAATTGTATAAGATTCAATAAATCATATTTAACCACACATTTTATTAAATCATATTTTAAATAAAATAATTTTATTAAATAATATAATTATTATTATAAATTTTAAATTATCAACTAATTTTAATCGACTTTTTGAATCATGTAAATTAATTAAAATAGATTAAAAAAACTGACTGATCATTTTGCTAAGAGGAGAAATATCTCTAATTTTCTATTTGACACAACTTAAAAGAAATACACTTTTCTAACCATTCAATCAATTACTTTAATAAAAACAAATAAAATAAATATTAATTTGATCAAAAAAATTTCATAACTATTGCTTTAAAAATGAACTAAATATACATTTAAACAACAAAAAAAATCTATAAATTAAATTTTTTTTAGTGGCTCATACCTAATTCTCATAACTTATAAAAAAATCATTTTCTACAAGAAAAAATCTAGAAGCGCATTTTTGAATTTTATAAGATGTAAAAATAATTATGAAATATTTTAAATTTTATTTTATTAAAAAAATTTAAAAAAAACTTAAAAATATAAATGGTAGCTCACCTAGAAAATAATCAAAACGTAGCCCCTTGACCTTCTAGAAGCTCACACCACCAACCACGTGTGCCTCGTTGCGTTTCTCAGGCATCAAGCCATCCTACAAACCCGAACCTTCCAATCACTTCCAACTAAATCTCACCGTTAATTTTTTTTCTCAAGATTCCCGCTCGTGATCACACGGCCGCCTTCCACTCGTTTTCCTCTTTTATGAAAACGCGCCTCATGTTATCTCTTTTTATAAAAACGCAAAACGAAATCCAAAGAGAGAGAAAGGGATTGAGAAGGGACTCTCACATGGAGGAACAGCGAGAAGCGATCTCAGCCGCACATCTAGGATCACCGAAGTGGATCCCGGCCGTCCGTAGCGACGGAGATGGCAACCGTGATGCGGAGAAGGAGGAGGTCGGCGACGACTCCGACTTCGCATTCGTGCCTCGGGATCCGATATCCGGCCAGGAGGTCACCGCCGATGATATCTTCTCCAATGGCCAGATCCGCACAGCATTTCCCCTCTTCGGGCGAGAGCTTGCGCCGGTGATCCCGATGCAGGGGCTGGCGATCAAGGATCGGGATGAGCTCGTGGGGTCGGCGTCATCGTCGGAGTGCGACGAGCTGGAGGGTGTTCCAGAGGCGAGCTATTGCGTCTGGGCGCCGGAGCGGCAGGTGCGGAGCAAGTCGTATGGCGAACCAGGGAGGTTGCGGCTTCGTGATATTGTTCAGGGCCGGAGCCGGAGTGATGGGAATAAGAAGTTCTTGTTTCTCGCGCCGCCTCCGCCGCCGCCGCCGGTGGTGGAGAAGGAGAAGGAGAAATCTAAAGGAGGGAGTGAGAAGAAGGGGAAGGTGGGTAAGGTTACCGAATTGGATATAGTCACCGCACATAGGCTTTACTATTCGAAGAAAGGCGGTGAGGGTATGAAGGGCGGTAAGCGGTCATTCTTACCTTACCGGCCGGAGTTTGTTGGGTTCTTTGGCAATGCTGCAAATAGATCCCATTTCTAGAATTTTTATAAATATATATATATATATATATTTAATTATGTTTTGCATTGTATTTGTTTAATTAATTAATTAATTAATTAATTTTAGCGTTATTTAGTTGTTTGTGTACATTGATTGTGGTGTGATGAGAGACGTGTAACATGATGAAGAGTTTTGATTTGATTTGATTTGATTTTGTTGGTGTATTCTGACTATTAGTTGTACAAAAATGAGACAGAATGGATGAAGAAGTCAATGGGTTGATTTTGAACTTGATTTGATCTTAAAATTCTTCATGTTTTTTTTGGTAGGTAGGATTATAATTTGATCCGTATGAGTTTCACACACTCGTGCAATTTATTTGGTTTGTTTTGCATCTAACAAAACACTGCATTTGTTCTCTCTCATTTAATTTTTTTTTAAAAATCTTTTTAAGGTGTTTTTCACATGTACATATTAAATATTTAATCAGATCCTTAAATCATGCTTTATCATGGTCAATTTTAAAATAAGAAATTACTATAATACCCCAAAGCCTTTTGTTTAGTTATATTCCTAAAATTCTTTATTTTAGAATTTTGTTAACCTCAGTTCAGTTGTATGCATGCAATTATAAAATTTCCATCAAATCTTAAGGTTGATTGAACCATTCTTTTATCAAGCCTGCCCATACTAGTTTATTTCATTAAAATACACTCTGCAAGCACACTAGGGTGCTTCACATACAAAGTTTGTGAACTAGGCTGAATGGTAATTGATCATTGATGGACATTTTCTCAAGCACAGGGTTTAATTAAGCAGGGAGAGGACTCAAACCAGCTAATTTTTGCAAGGTGGCTGCATAATCCCTGGCCCATAAATCATAATGAATTATCTCTTCAAGTGAAGGACTGATCACCAGTTCCTTCATATGTGCTTCACAGGTGACCTCCACAACCTTGAAAATGTCCAGATAACTAATCCTGAGATATCAATGAAAAATTGTCAAATACATTGATAAGCAGGAGTTTGAATTTATCTTTAAAAAGCAAGAAACAAATATACTTTTCATCGAGAAACATCTCCACAGCTTTCTCATTAGCAGCACTGAGGACTCCAGTCATGGTGCCTCCGGCCCGACCGGCGGCGTAGGCAAGATCCATGGATGGGTATTTCGCATTATCAGGAGCTTTGAATGTTAGAGAACCAATCCTGCATCATCTCATTTGAAACAGTTACATTACTGTCTGGAGAGTTCAGGATGAAAATGATTGTCCATACAAATTTAGAGCTCGGAATGTACAAAGAATTCTTACTTGCAAAGGTCAAGACGGGGCCAAGTGACCTCAGAGCAGTAAATTCTGTCCGGCCATGATAATGTGTAGAGGATTGGCAGACGCATATCAGGCAGTCCTAGCTGAGCTAGAACAGATGAATCCTGAAGGCGAATTAAAGCACATTTGTCAATGACTTGAACAAATCATTTCATTTGTAACTGATTTTTTTTATGAAACATGCATTGCACACTATAGTATGTAATGGTAACTGATTGTTACCTGTGTCTCAATCATTGAGTGTATGATGGACTGTGGGTGTATGACAATCTCTATATGGTCGTAATCGGCACCAAACAAATAATGTGCTTCAATAACTTCTAGACCCTATTCAAAACACCAAAATTGTTAGCAAGTGGAGATCCCAGTTTCCTAGTTATAGACAATTAAGAAAATTAGGCAGAATGTGTTGTATGCTATACCTTGTTGAAAAGAGTGGCAGAGTCAACAGTGATCTTCTTTCCCATGCTCCAGTTTGGATGTTTTAAAGCATCAGCAACTTTCACTTCCTTCAACTTTTCAACTGGCCAGTCCCTGCATGTACAGATATTTACATATTGATCTGATGCTAACAGGAAAAGCCACAGATTCAACTCAAAGTTCAACAGAAGATGTTGCCAGATGGCTGGTGAGTGTACATAGTGAAGTCTTCATTAAGTCATGAAACCCCAGAGTCCCAAAATGGAATAAAGTAAATCAATTTTCAATTTTCTTCTCCTTCAAGCATTTGTCTTAACAAAAAGTTTGGTGGTGACAAACCTGAAAGCACCACCAGATGCAGTCAAAATGATACGTCGAAGTGCCCCCTCCGGCAAGCCCTGGATACACTGCAGCCAGAGAAGTGATTCCATTATCAGTATCACAACACTTGAGCAACCATTTCTAAAATACAGTCCAGTTAAAGAACCCCCTTTTGTACCTGGAAGATTGCAGAATGTTCCGAATCTGCAGGAAGTATCTTCACATTGTGCTTGTGTGCAAGTGGTAGCACAAATGGTCCTCCGGCTATGAGGGTCTCTTTGTTTGCAAGAGCTATGTCTTTTCCAGCCTCAATGGCAGCAACAGTAGGCTGGGGACAATGGAGGAAAAAGGAGACTGATGTTCAATGACAAAAACATGGATAAATGAATTTCTTTCAGTGAAAATAATGAAAAAGAGGGATCTTCATATTTGCTGATCAGTCATTATAACTAGAATAGGTAGCACAGATCATCCATGCAGACACACATGTACTTGCAGACATGCACAATGATGCCTTGTGTTATCTTTCATCAAGCATCCAGATAATACAAAGAAAAGCATCCTAAAATGAGCCCTAGAAGTGCATTGTATTGCTTTATATTCTCTCAATTCCCAGTGTAAACACCAGCAAATAAAAAATTCATGCTGTCTTCTTATTATCTTAAACACTCTTTTGTGTACGCCAACATCCAATCAGTGTTACTATTGAACAGAGCAAAATGACATTTCCACTTTATACTTCACCATAGAACATACTTAACTTTGATCAGGGAAACAGTGAATAGGCACAAGTTGACTGTCTTACCTTCAAGCCTGCACAACCCACTATTCCTGTAACTACTGAGACAGCATCCGGGTGGCGAGCAACCTACAAAATTAATGTTCACAATTATCAGCCCATATATGTTAACAACAATATCAAGCTGAAACTTTGAAGAGGGAAGTGAAGTGACAGACCTCCACAATGCCTTCCTCACCAGGAATAATTTCTGGCTTGTGATCAGAATCAGCCAAAGCTTCTTTAAGCTCAGCAACTAAAGAGGCATTTTTAACTGAAACCAGTTGAGGTTTAAATGTTTTCACCTGCACAAGGAAACCAAATACCAACGCTCCATAAGAATCCAAAGGTCTTCAAAGTAAGTACAGGCACAAATCAACATTCAGTTTGCAATTACAATAAGCCTGCATCATTCTAACCTGATCAGCCAAAAGAGTCACATTTGAACCAGCTGCAAGTGCAACCACTTTGAACTTTTCTGGATTCTCAGCCACTATGTCCAATGTCTGAAAGGCACCAAATTTACCAAGTTCAAAAAAGAAGTTCAACAATATAAAGCAGTGGCCAACAATGACACAAACAAAAATTTCCAAAGCTGATAGTGGCTATCATGCAATAGGGAGATATTTCTAAAGCATGATCCAAAAAGTACAAAATCTCAGGGATGTTCTTGCTCCACCAGGAGATTATATACCTGAGTACCAATTGAACCAGTGGATCCAACAATAGATATTGGCTTGGGGCCATCCCATGATTTGCGCCCCGGGTCTGGAACAGCTCGGCCTGGCCAAGCTGGGGCAGGAGGCTGCTGCAATGAGCAAAAAACTTTCCTAGATGAACTTGTCACCTTCTTCTGCATTGTGCAAAATCCCACTGGAAACGCACCGGTTTATTCAGAGAGATAAATAAAGGCATGCATTTAAACTTTCAAAAATGATTTCATAAAAAGAATAAACACTCAGGACAGTAAATGCATCTTATAAATTGAGATAAAAAACGCAAATTTGTATGAAAAAATTTCGATAATTAGAAATGATTAACACTCAATAATCATAATCAAAAGGAAGAGAGAGACCAAAATCCAACAACACAAGCATTCAAGCCAAAGTCCAAGCAAGCAACATCCACACTGCTAAATCACCAACTCTCCCAAATAATCAACTCAGCTAGTCCCACATAAAAACAAACAAAAACATCAGATTCCAGACTCGGCGAGACAAACTCCTCATTTTGCAATAAAATTCATAAAAAAAAAACACTAAAATACATCGTAAATCCTACTACGCTACAGAGAAATACTCAAACAAATCAATCACAAATAAGATACCCAACCAAAAAGAACAAAATTAAAATGAAATCCAGCATGATAGATGGAAGTAGTACCTCTGAGCTGGCGGAAGGGGCTCTTTTGGGCATCGAGGAAGGAGACAGCTCCAACCTCTCCAGAAAAAGGAAGCTTCAAATCCATGAAGATCAAGAGAAAGAGAGAGTGAATGATGGAGAGGAGAAGATGGAGATTATATATAAGGGAAGGAGAGAGAGATGGGACGAAGAAGGAATCGAGAGCAGAGCTCGTTGAAACCGCGAGCTCTCGTACTGGATTATGCTCTCCACTTCCTCTCGGGCCGGCACCAATAATTAAATAATAAAACATTAAAAAAAAAAATGTTATTTTATATTTATATATATATATTTTTTTTAACTGAGAAAACAATCAAGAGATGGTTACGGATTTATTAGCTCAGTTTAATAGTTTGATTTCTAAAAATTTTTTGAGAAAAAAAAAAATCAAGGCATAGCTTAGTGATTTTTTATCTTATTTATATTTGTGAGGTTCCAAATTCGAAACTTTTAAAACTCAATGTAAAAAATAAAAATAAAAAATAAAAAAATGCTTATCGGCAATTTGTTAAAAAAAAGGAAAAAAAAAATCTGAGTAAACTTATAGTACTCTAATCAATCGGATTAATAAATCTCCTGAGTAATTAATATATGATCGTAACTGTTTATTCCTTATTAACCCATTGTACAATAGTGTTTGTGTTATTTGTTGAAAAAAAAAACAAAATAAAATTTGGTTGTCTGTATTTTGTAATTTTAAAGCTTGTTTTATTAATATTTAATAGAAATAAAGAGAGTTGTCTGTATGTCAGAAGTTCTAATTAAATATATAAAAATTATATCTATAATCTCTTATATTTTCTAAAATTGATTTTGCTTATACCTTCGGAAAATAGTGAAATATTTTGAATTTATATAGAAATTCATAATTACAAAAAGCTTTTCTGAAGTCATTTATTAGAGCTCTAACTGATGATTAAGTAACGGTATAAAAATGTCAAAAATCAAAAAAAGAGTCGAGAATGAAAATTTAAATATAGACTTTCAGTGAATGAAAAGGGAGTGAAAAGTTGCTTGACAATTGAACTAGAAGAATTAAATATAATTTTTTATTTAAATAAAAACTTATTTATCTACATCCCTTTTTTGTGCTATGGAATAATTTGAACCAATAAGTAACCTAACAAAATATTTATACCTGAGATGGAGTTTATTATAAATCTCTTGGATTTTATGGGTAAAAACATCTGTGTAATTTCCGGTCACAATTCACACATGATCATGTCCATAGAGGCAGGACAAGATCCACCGTCTCCCTTTATCCTGATTCTCTGAATCTGAATAATTAAATAAATTATTTATATAGGTTTGAAATTTATCAAAATTTACATGGATATTATATATATATATATATTTATCTTAGAAAAATAGGAATATATTGGTTATGACTAGTTCCTAGAGTCCATTTCAGGTTGTAAATAATGCCATGGATTATATTTCAGTAATAAAATACTTTATCTCAAATTAAATAGATTTTATGATCAAATTCTTTATAGGTCCACTTTAAAAATGATTTTGACAAATTTTTTTATATATAAATACTGGTGTGTGGGGAATGTTTTTTGTTTTGAGTAATGTAATTTTCTTTTTTCAGTATTTATTCCATGATTAATGGGCTATGGTTCTCTTGTATTGTGTTGTTTTTAATTTACACTTATTATTATTATTTTTTTTTGTCCCATAATAAATATGGTTTATTTATTTTATAAAATAAATTTAAACTTAAAAATAGATCACTTTGCTCTTAAACTAATTATTAGTTTTATTTAATAATTTTTAATGAATGGTTTCTTGACTCGGATCAGATCTAGTGGGCAACAAATGTTTATTTTAACTATTAAAGAGCATCTTGACTTAATTAACACAATAATGTGATTGTCATGCAAGTGTCTTTGATGTCACTCTCATTCATTGTGCTCCATGCTATTTTATATGTTATCTTTTTTCTCTTTCTCTCTTTTTTTGTTTTTTTTGTGGCACAGACCAAACTAGGAAGGATATTAGTCACTAGTCATGAAACCACCTTTTTAATATATATATATATATATATATATATATAGTCTAATTTGAAAATTAATCCTTAACCCTTTTCAAAAAAAAAAAATCCTTAATAATTAGTTCTATATTTACATGTAGTTAGTGCTTGGAAATTAGAGCAACTTTTTTTTTTTTTAATTTCATGGACTCCATTATGGTAAGAAATTGCCATAATTAAAAAATTCTCAAATGGTCATTCAAGTTAAGTGGAAGATAATAAAGAAAGTTATGTACATTTCAAGGCAAAAGGAAACATAAGTGGATCTCCAAAGTATGGCCAATAAAAAAGTATGTGGGGGGTATTAGTGGAAAATGAGAGATAGATGTCAGTCTATAATGAATAATATTTGGTTTTTATTATTATTAAGCTGTGTTCTCACATGAAATTTGATGCCTTGTCTAAGTCCCATTAATCAATCTCATGTGCAACATTGCATTTAATTTTATTATTATTGGTCACAAACTGCACACTTTTGATGTGATAATGAAAAGAACCTGCCTTTTGGTTGTTCCATGACTTCTTTTTTTGGTAGTTTTGATTCCACCAAACTCATTTATTATTTAAAAAAAAAATTAATGTATTAGCCTAATTTCAGTTTGTGAGGACAAATTTATTGGTCTCATCTATTATATATATATATATATTATAATTCATATTAATTCTTAATTTTAAAGGTTCTTTATTTTGGCCAAACTTTGAGTAGGATCAGACCGTCTACTTTTGAGTTTGAAGGACTAAAATAACATTCCTCTATTTTTATTTTTAATGAATAAATAAATCATTAATTTATTGAGAAAAAAATAAAGCAATTAAAAAAAAGAAAAAAAAAAGAGAAAAAAGGACTAAGCCAAAAGAAGGGGTTATTTTTTGTACTTTGTCTTGATGATAATTTTTAATTTTTTATTTGAAAATATTTAGCATTATTTTATTTTTACAAAATCCAGGTTGAATATGCAATGAAATTAGAAAATATAAAATGTTTTTATATGAGAATTAAAGACATTAGGAAGTAAAGATGTAACCCGTCACTTTGGGGAATAAAAATAAATAAAAAAACTCATAACATAAGAACATAGGAATTTTAATATTATGGAATGTGCTTGGTTTAAGATTGTAAAAAATATTCCACATAAATATTATAATTATAATAATCAAAATAATCAAAATAAAAATATTTTTATAAATAATAATAATAATAATAATAATAATACCGTATGACATAGAAAAAATATTTAGGTAAAAAACTCTGATATTTTCTAATGGTATCTAAAGATTCCATAATATTTTCATTAAAAAAAAAGTGACTAAACACTCTTAATAAAATTTTCCAATATATAATAATAATAATAATAATAATAATAATAATAATAATAATAATAATAATAATAATAATAATACCTTTAGCAAGCAAGTCCTAAATAAAGACTAGAGCTAATATATATGAACCCAAAATTATTTTCTCTCTTTTCAATATCATGTCAATTCCATCAAATAAAGTGTGTGTGATATTGTTTTTCAACTTAAAAAATAATAATAAAAATTAAAATAAAATAAAATAAAAAAAGAAACGGCCAATTGAACCAAAAGTGCAATTTCTATGAAAGTTAATTTTGGACAAAAGTGCTTCTATCAATAACGTGAATGGCATGCAACCACTTGCAAAGAATTCTCATTTCCATTCAAACCCTAAAAAATATCTAAACCTTAAAAAAAAAAAAAACAAACAAACTCTCTTTATCAACAACGTGCATGGCATGGTCCAACCATCACTATAACAACATAACAAGCTTGTAAAACATTTTACATAAATGAATCATTGTCCTCCAAAGACAACCAGCATTTATGAACCAAAATATCACCACATGAATCACAAACCTCATTTAAATATACATTGAAAATATTCAAATTTGCTGAAATTATTAGGAAAGTTATTGTAAAGCATATTCATATGAACTGTATAATAGTCCATGATAGTAATAACTATTTCTTATAAACCTCCTCATCAAACAAAGTGAAGTTATCAAATTATTAATTGCAGAAACTTACTAATCTAGTTATTCACTTCAACTGTGTCCATCCTTTCTTCTTGTATTTCAGAGTGATTCAAATCCATGGTTGTATTAGAAGGGTACTTGACTTCGGCAACAGATACGGTTGTTCTCGCAGCTTCATTCTCTGTATCCTCCAAGTTTGATGCCACTGAAATATCATCATCGCTCGAGAGCCGTTTCTGAACTGATGCTTTCGGTTGTCTTATGGCCGTGGCTGCTTCAGACATCACAACTGCCGGTGGTTGTGGAGGAACCCATGCTCGTTGGTTTGGCCGGGCGCTGGATGCCCTCATTTCATCTGTTTCATCAAGTTCAGTTAACTTCACTGTTTTCTTTCCCCACCAGGGTTCTGAAACTAAGTGGGCTTTGTCATTGGGCTGAGAAGGTTGGCCATTATCTTGTAATTCAGAAACTGAGCCATCATCACTGCTAGTTTGGCTGACAGTTTGTTGAATTGGCTGAGGGTCACTTTTAGTTTGGTAGGGATATCCATAGTTCGGAGCTGGTTGACTCTGCTGAGGGATTTCCCATGGCTGTTTGACACGAAAAGAGAACTCATTTTTCATCAGAGTTTTGGTTGAAGTGATAAGTAGCTAGCTCAAGACAGTCACTACACAAACTTGTTAACTTGGTTTATTGATTTGGAAGTCATAAGAATCACAAAGAATGTAGAACAAAAGGAAATAAGCGAATCTAGCCTACTATCCTCTAGGAGCATTTAGAAAACGGCAATAAATTTTTTTAAATGACAAGCACAAAAACATAGATTGAAATTAACATGATAATGAATGTAAATCAATTAAAAAAAAAAATTTCAGTACAAACCTTGGGTCTAGGTGCTAAGACAGGTTTTGAGGGTGGCTGATTAGGATTTGGAGGCATGTCATTGATCTCCTATAAATTAAGAAACAAATGGCAAACAAAAAAAAAAAAATTTCTAACTCATGAGCGAATCAAAGAAAAGTATTGATAAATCACAACTTATAGACAGGTTTTGATGGTGACTGATTAGGATTTGGAGGCATGTCATTGATCTCCTACAAAGATTATGATGAAGAAGAAGAAGAACTGTTACCTTTATCCCAGGAGGCTTCTCACCTCGTTGTATCATGGCCATTATCTACAAAGATTTTGAACTCATAAGCCAATTTTTTTCACGGAAGGAAAAGAGAAAAAATAACATATAGACAGAAGATATTTAGATGATTAAAGTCTACAAAGTACTTCTATCATGATAATGAAGTCAAGTAAATACAGGAAAGATCAGATTTATTCTGCACACCTCCATATACGACTTAGGATGAGGTGGTTGAGCTAATGGTTCCACAGATGCCGGCGCTGATGAAGGCCTCACTATTCAGAAGCAATTACAATATGAGGGAAATATGAATGATGGAACATAAAATTTGAACTTGAAAAGAGCACATACTGATCTAAACAACAACCTGTCCCGAAATCTGAATCTGATGTACCATTAACTTTCACTTGCTGAAAAGGAAAAAGAATGACACCCGTATAAGAACTATGATGAACAAAGTTAAAAATATTTTAAAAGGCCAAGAAAAGTGTACGCTATATACTACAAGAAATTACCTTTGGAAAGACAGAGGAGTAAGTTGGTTCTGAATGGTCAACTTGGGAATTTCTCCAGGAGTTATTGGTTGTCCCTGAAGGAGCATGATAAATGTTCACAGCACTTTAGAAAAATATGTCCTACTCAACATAAAACTGCACCTTAAAGTTTGGAAATATGCCACAAAGTTGACAAAGTAACTGACAGTTTTACCATTAAGATCTACAATGTAGTGCAAAATCAAGCAAGATGAATTTTTTTTTTCTGACACGCACAGGACTGAAAATAAAGAAAATACATCCAACACAAAGAGACCCAAAGAAAGGGCCCCAGATAGGAGGGAAACTTCCCAGCAAGATGCATATCAAGATGCAGAAATGAAAACCTATATACCTATCTGATTAACATACCATTGCTCGTTGTATGCACTCCTATTGATTTATCCTCATATCGGCCATTCTCTGTTCTCATTTCCAATTCTCGAATAGTTTTGGACATGGATTTCATCTCCTTCATTTGCATATCCATCATCTCCATAAAAAGTTCAAGACGCTTACTCTCTACAGATACATGGAATGAAAAATGATAAAAAAGAAAAAAAAAATTAAAAAGCCATATAATAAATATATGATTGAACCAAAAAGATTAAAAAAATGAAGGACCTTCATTTTTTGCATTTACTAATTCTTGACTAGCCTTAGCCACAATAGCAGCTGCAGAAGCGGCTGCTTTTGCAGCTTCTGCAGCTTCTTCAGCAAGGCTGCTCTTCAATTCTACTTCCTTTTTGGATTCTCTATCTTTTTCAACAACCTTCTGAACCCAAGACTGCAGCCTAGGAACAACCATTTTCTACACAGGAAAAAACAAGGAACACAATACATTATAAACAAAACAAACTGTCATAAATTGTACAAGATGAATAAATGCAAAAGCAGTTGCTGCTCCAGAAGCAATTGCTGCCTTGCTGGAGAGACCACAAAGATATTATAAATGCGAACGCAGTTTTTGGGTAAAGAGTTATGTAATACCTTAAAAAGAACACCAGTTGCTGCTCCAGAAGCAGTAAGAACACCTATTGCAAACAAAGCATGCTTCCACTGAAGCCGGGGTTGCTGCAAACTAGCACCCAGAGAAGAACCACCAGCAACAGGCTGCAAGGTCTGAATGGGAGCTTGAGGCTGCAAGGCTGTAGATGGATTGGGCTGGCTTGCTGTAAGGAAATAGAAAATCAGAATTTATAATCCACAGACCTTCATGTCAAGAAAGGCGTGATAAATGCTAAATATTTCTGAAGAAACTACTCATGGAGAGACAATGTTAAAATATTAGAAGATACAATATATAAGCAACCTTGCAAGCAGATACACTATATGCATTCAATGCATCAATTTTATGTTACATATTGAGAAATAGACAAACAAAATTTGAAATCTATAGAAAAAGAACCTTGTTTTTTATTTTCCCAAAATTTAAGCAACAATAGCTGTTATGCGCAAACAGAGTAACACTTATGATCACCTTGATTAGCTTGGTTTGTGGTGGTAGTCCCTGTACCTGCGGCATTTGAAGGTGCTGAATCCTGCAAGTCATCACAAAACCAAATCTAATAGTAAGAACTTATAAAAACCATGAAGAATTATATCACCAAGAACAAGCACACTCTCAGATGATATAAGGCTTACGGGAACACGGCGGAAGGCCTCATCAATTTCCTCTTTTGAAAGGCCTTTCTTTTCAAGGAAAGCACGCCTGAAAATCACCGGGGAGCCCTTTACTTTGGGATGAGATAAAAAATTGACAGCATTTTGCACTTGCTCCTCCCTCATCGGTTGCGGGATAGCAAATGGTGGCCTTCCAGAAGATTCATGGGCCACCTCTTCTTTAACACTCTCACCTCCATTGCTCACTGGGTTCAATGGATTGCTCTCTGGAATCAAAATAAAGAAAGAAACAACAATGAAATACAATCAGGACTTCCTCTCCCTCATAAAGCATCATACTGATTCTCCAATTTCATATCTCAGATGAAAAACCCAAAAAATAGTACCAAGCTAAACCTAAATTCCGTACTTGCAAGTTAAAAAAAATCAATTTTTTTTTTCTTGGTAGAATTTTCGGGTCAGAACTCACTTAAAAGCCATATAAACTAAATAAAATCCAAAATTCCATATAAATGAGCCAGATTCCAGCACAATTACAAAAAATCAACAAATAACTTGAATTCATGATTTCCATAAAAAAATTCACATGACCATGAAAACAATTAAATAGATTACCCAGAACAAAGAAACAAAAAAACTCATCCAGATCATCCGGTTGTCAATCTTAAAATCAAAAACACCAGCAACAAGAAAAGATCAAAATCAAGCAAAAAGGAACAGCATCGGTGATTGAAGAAATCACCTTGGGTCTGAGCTTGGGCATCAGGGGCGATCGTAGAAGTCTTGCGTTGGTCCTCCATGGCCGCTCTTCGTCGAAGCTCTCTCTGAACTCACCCTCTCTTTCTCTCTCGCAGTCTAAATATCGAGGATTTAAAAATAAGAAGAAATAATAATTATATATATATATATAAGATAAGATTTATGGGGGACAATTTAAAGGACAAAGTGAGCCCAACCATGAGCCCAAATTTTAATTATTTATTTTTATTTTATTATTATTATTATTAATAAATTCTAAATTTTAATTTGTGATGAGTAAAATATTTTGATATGGTACTAAATTATGGTTTTTTTTTTTAAATTTTGAGTTTTAAGTTTCAATTTGAATTAAAATAGTTATCCAACTTTAATTTTATTTCACTGGTCGGTCAATCGAGGGAATCGAATTTTTTTTTTTATGATCTTATGTTATAAATTCTTTATTGGCAAATAAGATGGAATGATAAGCTAGGCTAACAATATGTCATATATGTCTGGATAGAGAATTTTCGGCATCTATATCATTAAAAAAACAAAAATCAGAATCTCTTGAGACACCATTAGGTAAAATAAAATTAAAGTTGAATAACTATTTTAATTCAAATTGAAGTTTGGACCCCAAAATGAGAAAAAACTATAGTTTAATATCATGCCAAAAAAATTAATCCGCCTAATAATCTTCTGATGTATGTAACAAAAATATTTTTAAGCATAACAACTTTTCTATTAAATTATTAATTTTAGAAAAAATATTAAAAATCCAACGAAAAATTACATAAACTTGACCTATTACACATGGCCTAAGTTTTCTCTTAATTTTAAAACACTATCTTTTTCTTCTTTTATTTAGAGAATTAGTTACATGTCTTTTTTTTTTCTGTAGCTCCTGATACAAAGAGACAGTAGATGAAGGTTTCTTTGGTTGTGGTCAAAGAAGCATTCATTGACCTATTGCTCTTTTTTCTGATTTTTAATGTACTCTTGGAATTCTACTAAAATGTACATGGAGTATATCTAAGCCACTAGCAACACTATTGACACACCTAGAAATGAGTGCTTTTAACTGATATTATTATTTATATATATAAATAATAAATCACAAATTTATTTAAAAAACATCAAACAAGTACAAGTACAATAAAATTCCAAAGATGATAAACTCCTAAAAGAACAACAAATCAACCATATTAACTGATAGTATATATATAAAATGAATAAATCATAAACCAACGAAGGGCATAATAACAAAATTAAAATGCACACTAGGTTTGTTGTTGTTTTCTGTTCGTTTTTCAATAAATCTGTGATTTATCAATTTTTATAAAAAAAAAAAGAAAAAGATATGCACACTAGAAACTAAGATGTGATTATTAAACATCCCTACAAAAGGAGTATGGATCAAGAAGAAAACAAATATGGTGACAATCAAACTGCTAACTTCTAAGTGATGGCATTAATAATGGGTTGTTTTTTTTAGGCTGGGTTGCAAGTGTCATCAGTGTGAATACTCAAATGAAAAGGGCGTCTGCTGAAGAAATTGAGGTTGTGAAGCCTGTTCATGTCCTAAGCTGCAGATAATTAAGGAAGAAAAATTAAACAAAATACAAAATTTTAATTATATCTTCATAATTAGTTTTTTTAACAATGAGGAAAAAGAAAATAGTGAAGTGGGTTACTATCTCAGACAGCCTGAGTAGGTCTTTGTTATCGGACAATGGTTTTTACTAGTCCAGCTGCTCTTTTCTCTTTTATTTTCGTAGTCATTTCTTCTTTGCTTTTCAAGTGCCTTACCTCGGGTAAGAGACTCCTGTTTGTTTCTATTTTGAGTTGTTTTATCTTAATGTGTCTATCCTGTTTCTTTTCTTTTTCAATAAAATTATGATTTATCCACGTTATTTAGGGAGTAACCATAGAACAAAGAGACGAACATGATGATCCATGGATGCAAAAAACAAAGGGGTTGTTGTTCTTAACCATCAATGACAATTACAAGAATGTCCCTTCAACTCAAATAAAACAATCATTGAACCAATAATATAATCTCTGTGAATAAACACAAATATAAACAACATGAATCATTGATCACTTTCTTTAACTTTCCCCATCCTCCAAAGTACAAGGAACAACCACCTCCTTATTCTACATAAATTTCAAGCTTCATGACAGGAATGATGCAGTGATGGCATCCTTCTTTATTATATGAGGGTTGTTGTCAAGAAGAGCTTCAAGTGATCTGGCTTTCCTGTTCCTAACCCTGCCAGCTTCTTTTAACAACTCACCCAACCTTCTCTTTTCATCATCTACATCTGGGTTGGCAGTCCCAAGTTTCTCTTCCCTTATACCCACAACATATTCCAAGATCTCAATGGCTTCATCTAATCTGCAAGATCATTCATAACAATACATCAATGTAAGTTTCTACCATGTATTATTACAGAGTTTACACATAAGATAACATATTAAAAATATATATCTAAGATCATGCAGTAAAACAGGAAATTACACAGATGAACTTTAGGAAAATTAAGAAGGTAGCTAAGCAACAAAGTACACATGTAAAAGCTTAGAAAAGAAAAGGTAGCACCATTTAGCACACTTTAAAAAGCATGAAAAAGTAGACTTGAGATCAAGGGGAATAGAGAAATGACTGGCAGAGTCTTCATCATTAAACTTTACACGGCCTTGCTTTGCATGGCATGTGCACCGACATTATCATTCAGACTATCAAGTTTGTGTTAACAAATTAATAAGAGATGATTATAATGACTTGATGTGTATAATAAATGTAATTAAGAATGTATGACAATTAAAGGCCACATACCTTCCCATTGCATCATATGTTCCAGCAAGATTGCTGTAGACTCCGAGAGTGTCTGGATGATACGGTCCATACTCATGTTCTAGTATGACCCGGGCTTCCTCAAAGAGATCGGCAGCTTCATTTATCGCATACCTCTGTACACAAGCTAATCCCATCTGGTTCAAAGCAATGCCGAAGAAAGCAGACTTTTTCTCCCCACATGCCCGTAATTTTGTGACTGCATTCTTGAAAGAGGCATAAGACTCGGTGTAATTCCCTCTGATATAGTATAGGACCCCCATCTGTGCCTCAATACCAGCAATTGTATTCTGCTGACCAGGAGCATTGTTATATATCTTTAAGGCCCTTTTCAGCAATTTCAGTGCTTCCTCATGCTCATTCATAGATTCATACAAGGCAGAAACATCGGTGAGACCACTAGCAATTTCCTCTGGTGTGGTTCCTGGGAGAGGCCTTCCGTATATCTTAAGGGCATTCTCACAGTAAGACCGGGATTCCTTGAGCTTCCCTATCTTAAGATACAAATCAGCAAGACGGACAAACACAGAAGCAACAGTTGGATGGCTTTCCCCTTTAATGGACTTGAAAATGGTTGCCGCTTTTTGATATGCAAAGATGGCCTCATCGTATCGAGCCAAAGCTAAATAAGCATCTCCTATGCTGCAATCCACAGAAGCAACATCTATTTCTTGGCCATTTGATGCCATAGCCATGCTGGCCAAGACCAGATGCTCAAGAGCTGCTTCATGATCACCCTTTGTATCACAAATAAGACCCATTAGCCTCCTGTCTGCAGTTTCATCAAGAGATGATGGAGCACCATTCTCTTTGTGTATGTCGAGGGCCATTTGACACAACTTCTCTGCCTCGTCAAACTGCAGCGCTTGCACATGAGCTTCAGCGAGATACCGACAAGTTTCACCAACTCTTGGATCCATATCACCCAAAGTCTGCTTCTGAATGTCTAAGCCATTGCTGTAACACTGCAAAGAACTCTCCACCTGCCCCAGCATGGCAAAAGTATCACCCAATTGCATGCATCCGGAGAATTTAGCAAGAGCATGATCCTGCCCTTGTTCCAATACAGGAATGTCAATTGATTGTTCAAGAACAGGGATAGCCTGCCCATACTGTCCTAAACTGCAATGTATTGCAGCCACAACATGCAAACTCATTACTAGATCCAAACTTGGTTTCCCGGCCGTCCGTTTTTCAAAAGATTTTACTGCTTTCAATGCATACTTCAGGGCCCTCCGCGGATTATCTGATGAAATCAACTCCCTTGCATGCTTAAGCCAATAAGAGCCAAGATCTTTATTCTCAAGTCCTTCTTCCAATGAATTCTCATTCCCATTCTGTAATTTATCCTCTCCCGGTGAAGAATTTTCTTGTTTCTTTACATGATTGATTCCTCTCTTGCTCACAATGCTATCAGCTTTTCCATGGGACACCTTGCTTTTTGGACTGGCTCTTGTTGAAGAATCAGACTCTAGCTGTGATCGATTGGCCCTCTTTGACTTCTTTGATGATATGGACGACTTGCTGGGAGATTGGATCTTGTTTCCTTTCTCAGACTTCAAACTTGATGACCCATTTCCAGCATCTACAACCACCACATTTGTACTGACTTCTTCTTCATCTTCCACTATCTCCCCAACCTTCATGTCCCCACCGACAAGATGACGCAACTCCGAATCGATCCTTGATTCATCACCATCAGATCCATAGCTGTCTTGTGAAGGTGACCCATCACCTGAGCTCTCTAGTTCACATACATTGTCATAAAGCTGTTCTATGGATGTATTCACACAACCCTCCACTGGTAGGTCAATCCCTTCACTTTGAGGACTCTGGGAGGACTTGGGCAAGGATAAATTCTCTTTCATATGTGAAGTTTCAGACCCATTCAATGCCTCATTCCCATCAACACCATCCACTATAATTCCAGGCATTGCTGGAACACTAAATTTTCACAAGATTGATGAAGAGTTGATACTCAAAAGTCTGATACAAACAACACTGCAAAGCATTTCATAGTGAAACACAAAACCATCAAACTTTTGATCTATAATTTAACCTAGAAAAATTAATCAAATCTAGAAACAAAACTTCTCTCTTTCTCTCTTTCTCTCTTTCTCTCTTTCTCTCTTTCATGGAACAAAAAATAAAGAACCAAATCAACAAGAGGGATCTCTTTTTGTAGAATAAACCAACAAATAAATATTAATTCAACCCTAAAACATCCAAAAATCCAACCTTTTGATCTTCAAACAACAGCATGTAGAGCACCAATGCAATCAATTATAATCACAAAATCCACAACTAAACCATCGAAAAACCACGAAATCAAAGAAACACACATCGAGACCATCAAGTCAAGACAAGAAGAACAAGGGGGCAAAAAAACACAAAACTCCAATCAAAGGAGAAACAAATCAAACAATTCCATACTTCAAGCAAAACACTTGAATCCAAACGCATAAGAAACAAAGAAAACACTTCAACAAAAAGGCATAAATCGAGAGCTCGTACCTCTAGAACCCCGCCATTAGAGAGAAAGCTGCGAGCTTTTCCCTCCTCCGGAGACAAAGCGAATGAAAACAGAGCTCTTTTATATATTGAAACAACACAAGGCATTGGGAGGGAGACGAAGGGTACATACGTAATTTCAACCAACAAAGTGAATTTACTTATAATTTAATAAATAATAAAATAATAAAATAATAAAATAATTAGTGTTTGGTGCCGAAGCAAAGCTTGATGTGGACCTCTCTGCCACCACCTTTTCTAATTTTTCTTTTTATTAAATAATTTTACTTTGAGTAATTATATCATGCAGTAAAATGACAACTTTACCCTTTTCTACCATTTAATGACTTGTCAACCGTCAGATTAGATCAACATAGCTCAACACAGGATGGCATTAATGTGATGTTTAGAAGAATGAGAAGAGTTAGTGAAATGACAGATGTAACCTTGATTGAAGAGTGAAATGGAGATGGATGATAAGGACATAATGGGGATAGATGGTAGTGTGATGGGACAGTCAGCTACTGGGGGGACCAAACACACGGAGGGGAAAATTTTAAGTACTGAGATTGCCCTTCAAGACAAAGTTTGGGACAAAATTAGCTGGCTTTTTCAATGTTTAGGTGCCACTAATTTTAACTTTCACACTCTTTGATTCCAAGTAAATTCTTACTTAAGGTACATGACATCTCTTCTAAGTAATAATGTTTTTTTTATTATCATTAAAAAAACTCACATGCACTGAAATAAAAAAAGATAAAAATAGTACACAGTAAAATAGAGATTATTATTATTATTATTATTATTATTATTAGTAAAAATTACTGTTAGTACCTGAAAATTTTAAAACTTCTCAAACAACCCCTCCGATATTTGAATTTTTCAGACAATTTTTTTTTGTTTCAGTACACTTTCTTTTCAGTCATTACAGCTCATTCCACCAGTTTATTCTATCTTACAACATGTATCTCTTGTTTAATAATTATAGTTTTTATTTAACATAACGTGTTTACGTGTAACCACACAAATTTTATTTAATATGTTACCTTTTTCATTTAATATTTGGTTTTTCTATATAATATCTGAACTTTCCGTTTAATATTATGTGTTTCTTTTTAAAAAACTGAGGGTTATTTCTGTCAACATCAGCTACTTTTATATTCCTGAGGAAAGGCCAAACAAAGGGGACAACGAATAGGAGAAATAGAAGTTTGGGCTCTAGAGGGATTTGGGGTAGCTCATATTTTATAAGAGGTGCTTACTTATAAATCTGATCATATTAAAGCTTGTCAAAGAGGTACTTGGTGCTAAAATTATTTGAAGAACAATACCTAACCCCAAAGATACTCCAGAATCCTTTCGATTGCTCGTTCGAGAACTACTATTTTTGGCTTTGGAACTGAATCATTTCCTCGTATCTGAAAAGAATTTCCAGATTAATAGGAAGAAAGCTTGGTCTGAATGAATCAGAATTTATATTCTATAATTTACTAGTATAAAAATCAATAATTTCGAATTGGATAAGCTGTCAGAAAAACGAAGATTTTTTTTAAGAATATCCAAATTTGAGAGGGCTAAGTATTCATTAAAAAAACTTTCAAGGGGTTTTTGGTAATTACAAATTATTATTATTATGGACGTTAATTATTATTAAAAATTGAAAATGGTGTGGGTTTAGAAATTAGAAGAGAAGTGTTTGATGATAAACCCAAAATATTGGCGGGAAGTCATAGTCAAAGGCAGGCAACGTACATCAAAGTTTAGATGCTTATCCGGAAAGCGAGTGACCTGCCACCCGCTACGTGGTGGTTCGATGATTTATTGGACGGTCCAGATTTGATATATTCATTATAGCTTGGATTTCTTTTTTTTTGCATACCTTGTTAATATATTTTATTGTAGAATGCTTGCTTGATATATTTTAGCTATGATCCACTAAAGTGCTTGATTTCATAATTTTTTTTTAAGGTTATAATGTTAACAAATTACCCCAAATATAGCTCTGGGAAATTATTTTTAGATTATAATGTTTTTTTTTATGTAATTAAATCTAATGCAAACATGTTTCAATTTAATTCATTTACTTAGTCAACCTTATCCCAATCACATTGGTTTCAGCTTTTTTATTTTTTACTTTTTAAAATAAATGTGAATGAGCCACAATGACCAGTGTATCAAATACTGAGCAAACCTAATAGATAAAGTATTTTTTTTTCATACATACTATAGATGTTCAAATTCCACTCAAGAGTTCACTATACGTGAATGGTAAGGGTCCCTACATGCACAGGGTATCACTAAAAAAAATCTTGGTACTAGATTGGTCCTCTATTATGGAAAGGCACGGCTAGACAATACACTGATTATTGCATTTGTTGTATTTTGTCAAAAAAAAAACTCTCAATTATTGTCTTGGAACGAAAGAAATGTACTCTACTTTTCTATTGTAGACGGTTTTTCAAAAAATTTTTTCTCAAAAAATTAATATAATAAAAAATAAAGAAGAACAGAGAAAAAAACATTTTAGACAATGTCAAATCATTATCACCTCAATAACTCAGCGGTAAAACACTTTTATAGTAATAAAAAATATGTATAATATTGTTTTTTTAAAAAATAATAATGTGAAATGAAATCAAGGGAACTGACCAAGTTATAAAACCAAATAATAAAATATTTATTATTACATGTATCTATTTATTTATGTATTTATTTTCTGTATATATATATATATATAATGTAGAATGAAATCAACATTTATTTTAATAAATCTTGAGAACGAAAGGCATCAATATTTCTAGACATAGACTTATTAAGACCGGGTGCTGACGTGGCCAAGGCACTACTCATGAACAAACTTTTAGGCGAAGTAGTATGGGAACGATAGAGTCTAGTGAACTCAACACACTGTCTTATGATGGAGAGAGCTGTGAAGTTAGTGTCATGGTCATTCTTAATGGTGGTGGGATGATGAATGCTTATGTTTGGGCTTGCTGTGTAGTTCTCAACGAAATATACACAGTCTGTTCTGGCTCTGAAGGCTACTTCTCTTTGTAGCTCTTCCGTTTGCTTCATGTTCCTTAATACTCTCTTGTGTGTTAGCACCACCACCACATGAAGCCCTGTCACATTCCTTAATTAATTACTCTCTGTTACTTTCAAATTAAGTTTATGTATATTTCATAACTAGACAATTAGTTTTGATTTTTTAACAGGGGAAAACTTCACATATTAATTCATCTTAATTATAAGAATGCTCACTCTACTTTATTAAAAATAGTTACATAAGAAGTACTTGCAAGAAAAATATATATGTGTTTAATTAGTTTTTCTTCACCTTCACTTCTTTTATATATATATATATATATAAATAAATCATTATTTTATTAATTACAATGAATCAATCCTTACTGACATCCCCATCTATATAATACATGTGATACATAGTGATTTAAACATTTTACCAAAAATAAAAAATAAAAATAATTACATAAAACCAGAGTGAGAAACAAAAACATAATTTAATAGTTTTCTAATTTACTTGTATTTAAAACGTGTTTGTCGTAAATTTTTTTAAAAAAAAATTAGAGTGAAAAATGAGAAAATTAACACAAAACTGACAAATAAAAATATACCAGTAATTGCAATAATTTATCTATTTTTTTTTAAAAAAATATACCACTAATTTACCAAAAGTAAAATGGGACTAAAAAAAAAATATATTAATTATTTGAAAATATATATTTTTTTATCTATGAAAAAAAATTAATTGGTTTTGAGAAACACCTCCAAAGTCCAAACAAAGAAACACCAATTCAAGTATTCAACATAATTAATATTAATTAAAATTATTTTTACTCTAATCAAAATCTTATATATTTATATATATAAATAAGTAAATGAGAGAGGGGCCCACACCTCGTTCACGAACAACGCTGGCAATATCAGTGAGCTTCTTCACCGCGATGGCCCGTTCCTTCAACGATCCCGAACACCGGAACACCAGAATAACGCACTCCGGCGCCGGAGTTCCGACGATGGCCGCTTCCACGTCAGCACGCGTCATCCCTGCCGCATCCGGAAGCGGAGGTCCGTCAATGAGATCCACTGCCACCGGCTCCACCCCGGCTCCGCCGGGGTCCGCCACAAAGGCGCGTACGATGCGCGATGATTGAGATACCGGCGCGGCGCCGGGCGGCGCGGTCTCAGCGCGGAGGAGGAGGATGGGATCGGATTCGGAGGCTAGGGCACGGCAAGCAGTGTTGAGAAAGCTGCTCTTGCCTTGGGATCGGAACCCCATGATGAGAATGGACGGCGGACGAGGGAGGAGGGGTTGGAGAGCTTCGCGGATCTGGCGGCGGAGAGCGGAGAGGGAGATTTCCCGGCGGATTCGGCGGATGAAGAGGAACGTCGCTGTGGCGGTGATGGCGCTGGCGGTGAATCGGAGAAGAAGAGTCATTGGGATTTTGGGAAGCATGATGGCTTTTCTCAATTTAGGGAAAAGTTTGGGGGGTTAAATGGAAATTTGGCAGAAGAGTTAAAAGACTCTTATTAAGAGTGCATTGAGGTTTGTTTTTCAATGTGATATTTAAATATGATAAACAATTAAATGAGGGACCAAAGAATAAAGGTTGTTGTGGAGATTAAGGTAACAAGAAAGGATTTAGTTCTTTTCTTCGTTCTTAGTACTAACTTTTTTCTTCTTCTTTTTTTTTTAATTTCTTTTTATTAGTCTTTTTAATGTAATTTAGAATTAAAAATATTTCTTTTTTTGAATTTAGAATATGGCCAATACCGGTATGACCACTGAGCACTCCGGTGACCCTGAGAGCAACTTACCTTGGGAGTAATCTCCTATCTTCTGTAGCATCTGTGTCTCCATGCCCTTTTTGTTTTTTTTTGTTATTTTTTTTTCTGGTGAGATTTCAATATCTTTCCAGTTGTATCGTTCATTCCTTCCCCTATTCTCTTCTCTTTTCTTTTTTCAGAGTTTTTCCTGTTTTATTGTTCTTTTTATTTCAATAAAACTATGGTTTATCCATATTTATTTAAAAAAAAATAATACTGATAAGGAAGTGTGAGTGACACCGAAAACAAGGAGGTTTCCACCCAAAACAAGGACCAGTTTTTTTCATTGCTTTCAATCAAGGTTTGCTAACACATTCCTCCTATTCTGTCTTCTAATAAATCTTTTTTACTTATACATGTGGTTATTCATCTTTAGAAAAAAAAAACAGACAAAAATATGATCTAGTTATAAAATTTTATTACTGGTAGATATAGGTTTAAAAACTTTCGTTTGAATTGGATCTAGTAATGTATAATATTGTTGAAAGATTTAGAATTTAAAAATATGAAGTGAAAATAAATTTGATATACGAAAACTTCAGTGTGAAAATTAATGTTTTTAAATATTAATTTTGAGTTGAAACTAGTACTTTAGTAGGGGATAGGGCATTCTTGGGAATGGAGGAATAGACTTTTGACTTCAAAGCCAATGAATAAGTGACTTTTATTTTAAATTAAGCAACTAACTTAGCATTATCTTAATTTAAATATTACTCCATTTAGCTAAAATAAAGTTAATTAACTATGTTATTTTTTTTAAAAAAAAAATATAAATTAATTAAAAAAAATTAAATTTTTTTATATTTTTTTAAAAGATCAAATTGGACATCAATTCCACCTGGCAATCATGCATGCAAAGGCATCATCCTTGCTGGAGATTTCACATGCATATCACTACACCTCTAATTTCCCCTAAACACCCTTAACAAATCTCAAAATCTCATTAGCTCAAACCTTGGTTCTCTTGTCATTCTGATGATTGTAAGGGTTAATAATGTCATTTTATTTGCTTTCCATTCACTAAACCCGCCCTTTTCCCTCCTGGTCCACGATGCCGCCGCGATCGAAACCTCATCGATGGCGGCGCGCCGGCTCCGGGGATGCTCCGGCGGTGGTTGGAGGGTCCTCACCCTCGCCATGGCAGCGGTGGCTACTGCCATAGTAGCCGTTCTTCGCCTGGTACTCTCTGCTCCGCTCCCAATTACCTCCCTTTCCGACTCCAGCTTATCCCCCGTTCCTGGTGCCGTTCCCAATGTCTCCTTAGCCCTAGGTCTTGCTCCTCGTCCGATTTCCTCTGATCCCCCATTGAATTTCGCTTTTGCTACTCCGGTGGCCTCGCCGCCGCCGCCTGTTCTTGTTCATCTGCCTTCTGGGGATGTGAATTCTGGCTCTGCGTACTCAGTGGTGAAGGTTGATTCCAGTGATCAAAAGCCACGGCTTGTGGAACCAAAGGTGATTGTTTGATTGCTTGATTGCTTGATTCTTGATTTGCAGGCGAGTCAGTGTTTTTCAGGAGGAAATTTGATCACTTTTTGTCAATTTACTTGTTCAGGAGCCTGTTCAGTTATTGACAAAAGATCGAGAGCTTATTTATGCGAAGAGGGAAATCGGCCGAGCGCCTCTTGTTTCCGATGATCCTGAGCTCTATGCGCCGCTCTTTCGGAACTTGTCTGTCTTCAAGAGGTGATAAAGTTGAGATTTTTATGTATTCAGTGTGATGCCAATTTATAGGATTTGAGATCCTTGATCTGAATATTGAGTTTTGCTTTGCTGGCGTTGTCCTGCTTCTAGAATTGATTGATGTTTCTTACCCTTTTCTTTTTTAAATTGTATTATCATTTTTTTTAATTAGATTCCAAAGTGACTTAGAAACTGACTTTGGGATTGTTCGCTTGAAATTCTTTGATATTTAGGAAAGATGATTGTTAGCTGAACATATGGAGAATCTAAGGGTGATTGAATTAAATCTCTGAAAAGAAGAGATCAAAAGATAGTATCGATTATATAATTCGAGCTATCCAATAGCTATTTTATGTTTCCGAATTGTATGATTTTGCTTGATGGAAGATATAATTAAATTTGATAGACAGCAGGACTATAGTTTGAACCAGTAATTCATGTTGTATGCCATGGCCCTCCATTGTAACTGGGCTTGATCACCTTTTTCTAATTGATGTTTGCCTTATGGACAGAGATGCCTAAAATTTAATCATGACTTTCTGTTTTTCAATTCTTCATCTTTCTTATTGCTTTATTAAGAGCATTTGTTTTTCAATTCACTTACCAGATGACAATATGTTACCAACTTATAATAAGTCATAGCTATATGAATTTGCTTAATCTTGAGTTAGTTCAGTCTCTGCAAGGTTTTGGACTTTGTGTTTCCATCAATCCTTTTTCATTCTGTTTCTAAATAACCTCTAATTGCTAATTTTTCAGGAGCTATGAGCTGATGGAAAAAATACTTAAAGTTTACATCTACCAGGAAGGGACAAGGCCTATTTTCCACCAACCGGATCTTAAAGGCATTTATGCTTCAGAGGGCTGGTTTATGAAATTGATGGAGGTAAACAAGCATTATGCGGTGAAGGATCCTCGTAAGGCTCACTTATTTTATCTGCCATATGGTTCACGCCAGCTTGAGCTTGCTCTTTACGTGCCTGACTCGCATCGTATGAAACCGCTGTCCCTCTTTCTGAAGAACTATGTGAATATGATTGCGGCAAAATACCCTTTCTGGAATCGGACAAAAGGATCTGATCATTTTCTAGTTGCTTGCCATGATTGGGTGAGTACATAGTACAGATAGTTTGCGATAACATTTTATGCTTGGAAACTACTTATAAAACCTTTCAAGTCCTAAAATTTTGCATCACTTCTCCATGTTCATTACTTGCTACTTTATCTTTTGGTTTCTTGTTTGTCTTTAGGGACCTTATACAACAAAAGAACATAATGAGCTTTGGAAAAACACTATTAAAGCCCTGTGCAATGCGGATGTATCTGAAGATGTATTCATTCGAGGAAAGGATGTGTCCCTCCCAGAAACAAATATCAGAAATCCTAGGCGGCCGCTGAGAGACATTGGAGGAAATCCAGTCTCCCAGAGATCTATCCTTGCATTCTTCGCAGGTAACATGCATGGCAGGGTGAGACCTGTCCTTCTCAAATATTGGGGAGGCAAAGATGAAGATATGAAAATTTACGGCCCGCTCCCAAACAGGGTGGCTAAAAAGATGTCTTATGCTCAACACATGAAGTCAAGCAAGTTCTGCATTTGCCCTATGGGTTTTGAAGTTAACAGCCCGAGAATTGTCGAGGCAATCTATTATGAATGTGTTCCAGTAATAATAGCCGATCATTTTGTTCCTCCTTTTGATGAAGTGCTGGATTGGAGCGCATTCTCTGTGATCGTAGCCGAGAATGATATACCAAATTTGAAGGACATATTGTTGGGTATTCCTCTCAGAAAATATATTTCCATGCAGACAAATGTAAAGAGATTGCAGAAACACTTTATGTGGCATGCCAGGCCAGTGAAGTATGATCTCTTCCACATGATTCTTCACTCCATATGGTTTAATCGGTTGAACCAGATCGAAGCTCCGCCAGTGGATGTTTGATCCTCTCCACAACTTTTTCGATCAAATACTGAATCACTTTCAAAGCTTTGTTTATATGTCATTGCCATCTTCAGTATCGACGACGGAACTAATTCTTGCTGATGCAAATACAGACCACAGGGCAGGTATAAGGCAATCCTTTTTTTTTTGCTCACTGATTTCTTTGGCAGTGGATATGCATGTAAATCTGTACCTGTAGATGAAAAATAGATGAGCCATTCTCAGCACTTAATTATTTTTAGTTGCAAATAAAATACAAACCATTTCTTGTATAGTTTGAGACAAGGTCAAGATATACATTTATTGTACAATAAATCCTTATTTCTCCTCTGATACTTTTTGAACATTTCAGTTTAGTCTTTGTCAAGTTTTTTTACTTTGTAACTTTTAATTGAACCACCGAATATTTTTTTAATCCAGACATTAGAAATGAAGAATTTTTCCGTAAAGTTCAAATTCTTTGGTGTTGGGCAAAGTTTTTATCCTGAGTTGTGTAAACTGTAAAGGTTTGTACAAAATGCTTATTTAAAGAAAATTTGAGATGTATATGTACAAATTCTTCGTCTAATCTTTTATTATATTAACTCTGAAGTATCAATAGGGCACATTGATAGATTCTTTCAGAGAACCAACATCGACATTTCCAAGTATATCATAACAATTGGCATTAAAAACCAATGATCAAGTGTTCCATTCCTAACTAGATCTTTATTGGAATTCTATTAAAATCCTTCACATATAGTGAGAGTTTAAATTATGGGTGAAAGCACAGTTTTAGGAGTATGAGTAGTGATTGTGTGCGAATGGTCCTAGCACTCATATATGCATAAGCATCACTCATACTTGCTCCGTCAAAATTTATACACGCCTCTGTTTTTTTTAGCAATTTAGTTGCTCATTTTGGCAAAAACTGGTATTAAAAATATTATGTAGCATAAAATATGTGACCTTGTAATAATAAGAAAAGCAAGGGTCACAAAAAAAAAAAACAAAAATAAATGAAATACTATGACTTTATACAGGATTTCTTCAAAATAAAATCAGTATAACATGCAATACATTGTGCATGGCATGGCGTGACTCACTGGTAATAATTAAAAAAAACAAGGATCCGAACAATAAATGAACTAGGATCACATACAAGTAGTATACAACATTTTATTTATAACAACACCACCAACAAAATCAGTAGAATATATAATGGGCAACATTGGATGTACAACAGGCTGAGCTAAATTCTCCTTCTAAAGAAATTGAAAGCAGAAACAAGAGAACTCATGGCGAAAACCAGGAAGGCCAAGAAGGAGACTGCAGCTGAACCCCTGGCCATGCTTGGGAATGGATCATTTCCCCAATACTCAACCCATTCATCTGCTCGTGTTGCTGCTGCTGATGATGCAGATATTAGTAGGTACGCCAGAATCTGTAATCACTGGTAACTGTCATTTATTGACACATCAAATGCTAAGCCAAAAGATAAGTTTTAATCTTTTGGGTAAATTTTTTAATATGTCACTAAACTTTGACTCAATTTCAGTTTGATTATTGAATTTTAATTTGCATTAATTTGATCACTCAACTTTAATTTGATTTCACTGGTAGTAAATCAAGATATTTCGAGCCCTCAAATGAATGATGTGGTTTTTTTTCGATGACATGGACATTTCCAATAGACTTAATAATGTGTCATGAATAGGACTGATTTGGATTTTCAGACAGCCATGTGCCATGTAATCAATTGCAGGTAGAAATCATTGATTTATTTCCCGGTGAAATCAAATTATAAAAAGTTCGGTGATCAAAGTGAAAATGAGTCAAAGTTTAGCGATCTAGTAAAAAATTTACCCCCCTAATGTGAAGTCATAGACTCATGTTTTGATGAGAATGAGAACAAATGAAGTAAATATTGTTTTTCCTAAATCAAATAATTATAATGTGTCTGTATCTTCAAGTAATATGAGAAAAAAATGGCAAGCATAAGGATAGATAGAACAAAGAAATAAAAGATTGGAGGAAAAAGCAACAGACCTTTCCTCTTGCTATTAACCTTCTAAATTCATTTTAGTAATTGAAAGATGTCTTTTGTAATTCATGCTTGTTGACTATCAAAGATACAGTGATTTATCATAACCAATGGATAGAAAACTAGGTTAAGTTATGCAATATAGTACAAGCATTATTTGATATCAACAGGCTTCTATGAAGGCTAAACAAGATCTAACAAGTGGAAACTATAAACAATTGAATTAAAAAACAAAGAAAACTGTTTGAAACTCTCGGAAGAGCTTTACTTACCTGATCCATGGAGAAGTTGAAGATGATTCCTATGTCAGGACGAATGAGGTGCTTCCCTTCCACGCATGCCTGGAATAGCGCATACAAGAATCCAAGCACATTCACAGTGATTGCATACCTAACAAACCAAAAAAGGAGAACAAAAAAAAAAACAGAGAACAGGCCTGTGAATCTCAATCACATTATGAATTTCTGATTCAACAATCAATAGATCAATTCCACAAATAAATAAATTAGCCACAAAAGTGAAGTTAAGTAAGCGTTAGGAACTGACAAATTTCTTCTTTAAAATTGTAAAATCTACATTTTAGCTAATTTATTTATTTGTCATAAATATGTCACATGGCACCACATCTTATATCACCTCAAAAATTCTATCTAACAAAAAAATTATGCTTCTGTTGCAATGAAGCAGAAATATATGATTTATAATCAGCAAAATTTAAAATTTCAACGCCACTAATGAATTGAAGTTTAAAGTACAAAATTAATAAAATAAATTTGTATGTTTCATAAAAATGAAATAAAAAATAAAATAAAATAAAATAAACCACATATTTGAATTAGAAATTGGGATAGAAAAGACAAAAATAAACACTAACTTATCCCTAATAATTTTGAGAAAACTGACCATCTCATTTGATATAATAACTAATAATTATCACCACTTTAATAACTGAATAATAAGATATTTGATTCTTATGCGGAAAATCAAAGATATGACTCCTTAACACATGACTGACTTGTAATAATAAAAAATATTATCAAAAATTATATCTATATATATAATGACCAATAAGTAGAACTCACCACATATATATATATACACAGATATGTATGTGCATGTTATTCCCTAGAATCTGATTCCAAAAACATTAAAACAATCAAGCTATATCACATCAATATCCAAATAAAACATACATCCATACAACAACAATAGATGATTAAACAACAAAGAATAACATTGAACAGCAGCAAAACGCCTAAAATTTAAATTCCTACAATTATATATAGTTTCTAAATCCGGTATGAGAAGCAGGTTAATCTCTGATCCTAGTCTATTATATTTTGATATGTCTTTATATAATATTGTTATTATTTTTATGTGTATTTGGGACATATGTCAAGTTACGATAGAGTATGACGAAAAAAAACCATGTTTTTTTCAATAAAGATGAAATGAAATGAATTTTTTTAAAAAGGAGACAAGTGCCGGAAACATGGACGAAAATTTTTTTATTCACTAACATGAAAAGTACCTGTACTCCGTGTATTTGTCGTAGGAGTCCTCGGCCCAACCTTTGTTCCGATCGGCGGCCATCACCGAGAACGAGATCAAGCACAGCGCCGCCGCCAACACACGCAGAGCCAGCGAACCCTGACGCACCGCCGTCGTCACCGATTCCCTCCTCATGAACACCCCTCGATCCTTCGTTCCTCCGTTGCCCCTCACCTTCTCCGCCGTTGTCGCCGTTCCACTCCACGTCGAGAAACTCGCCACCGAAGTCGCCGGAGCAAAACCCTGATTCTCCCTCCCGTTGTGTGCCTGCGGCGTAGCGGAGTCCACCGTCTCCAATCGCAGTGGCGACTTCGGGTGCTCTGGGTCTCGGATCGGCAATCGCAACGTTGGATTTGTCATCGTGCTATCTATATGATTTTCCAACTCCTCATCCGCTGCTACCGCTGTTATCAATCGTGGTGGAGATTGCTGATGCTCCGAGCTTCGGATTGGGGATCGTGACGGCGAATTCACTACTCGCAAGCTCCGCTTTTCCGATTCCACCTCCGCCGCCGTTGCTACTACCAATCCTAGTGACGACTTCAGCCGCGCCGAGTTCCGAGCAGGCGATTGAGAAGGCGAATTCATCGTGCGATCGGAGAGATCCTCCGATTCCTCCAGTGCTGCTCGTGCAGGAGATTGCGGTTGGGGTGGGTGCTCTGGAACCCTGATCACCGATCTAGACAGCGAATTCTTCATGCTATTGCTCCGATTTGGGGGCAAAATCAAGCAAAAGCTCAAGAGAGACGAAGACGAAGACGAAGACGAAGACAAGCACGAAGATATACACAAAACACTCAGCTTTTCATTCGTTTATTTAATATCCAAGCAAAGGGCCTGAGAAAAAGGTCGACGGCAAACGAGCGGTTCCGATGAAACAATGAATTCCGATCCCGAGGCAAATTCGTGGTGGATGCTTGATAACATCATCTTGCATATATACTGTAGTTCATAGCATGAAGCAAGAATAAAATAAATATGAAATTCAAATTCTCACAAAGTTTGTAGCATAAATTAAGGAATCATTTCAATTTCAAGATTCTTATGACTAATTTCACATAAATCAAAAAGATGGAATGTTGTTATTACTGATAAGGTCTATTCATAGACTCCAAAACACTTTCCTGAGATTACATATATTGCCTTGCTTAAAACAGAAAGCTAAAACAACGTATAATGAGGTAACTGGGATGTACATGATCATCAAGGGAAAATTGATGTTTGTAGAAGAAATATATGCATTCTCGGCCTCCTCTGCATCGACAAAAAAATCCGTGGAGAACTTGATAAGTTTAGTCGGGGAGCCTCAACCGATCGAACAGCACTAAGAAGCTATGCTCAGGGACGACGTAAAGAAAGCCCAGCTCCATGCCCCGGATATGTGGTCCTAATCCCTGCAGAGCTAACTGTGAGTTTTCTCAAACAAATGCTAGAACATAGTTACCTTAATTCAAATCCTGTTGGTTTTTGTTACTGAGTGTAAAAGAACCATTTTCTTATCTAGTGTGTGGTCAGACAAAGTATGGTTTAACAAGTCAAAACTCAGAGAAATGAATTTCCAAACATAGTAATTTTACCTTGCCATTTAGTTGGAGAAGTTGTCCTTCAACCCATTGTGGATTCTTGAATCCAGGTTCTGCTATTCTTCCTTGACCTTTGTAACTTGCTACCTATATGTATAACATGACAGAAGATGATGTGCCGCAGAAATCGACCATCATATAAATGAATGAATCAAAAGTGCTGGACAGCCTGGACCGATTTTTAGATCAAAAGTTTAATATAAAAACATGCAATTCATATGCCTGTCATATAAGAAAGTATAAAGGAAAGAACAATTACCACGCCAAGCTCATCAGGAAACATTCCCCGGTTAGCAAGGCGGCTTCCTTTTCCAATTTTGGCACGAAAAGTAACCTGAATATGAAAATCAGGACACAACAAACTAAAACTAATGCATGAAAATAAAGTGTGGTACCGAACTACTACCACAAACCTGCCCAGCAGGAACATTTAAATCTCCGGTTAACTTTACTGCTTCAACATACTCAAAAAATTCAACATCTGATCCATTGCTTGTTTCATCTGTGTCATTCCAGTGGCCAAATTTGCGTCTCAACTGTACCACCTCAATGCCATAGGGACCAAAAGATCCCACATATAAACCTGCATTTCAGATCAGTTCAAGAGATCATGAATCAGTATTCTACAACAAAATACCAGCCTTCTATAACACCTTACCATCAAAAGGATCCAAACTATCATTATCAGTGGTGATCCGGTTAAAGATAGTGGTCCTAGGCAGTTTGTTTCTTCTCTGTGCTTGGCTGACTGCAAGCTTAACCACCTCCCGGAGATCTCTAGAAACCTAAAATGATTGATAATTAATGACTAATTCATATATTATCTATGTACTTCAATGTAACATAAAAATATTTCTCGAGATGCAGACTTTATATGACAAATGCATAGATTGTTGGCAACATTGTCACATGTCATTTCATGAAATGATGTAGAAAAGTTCTTAACCATAAGGGATCGAATCCTCCATCTGCTAATGACCAGGTAGACCCCAACATCAAGGTTAAAATCAATCAACCAACTTACACATCTACATGTTTCTGGTATCTCTGATTTTCAATAGAAATATAGAGGAACTAGTTTAGTCCAAAAAGTAAGATGCCAAGCAAGGCCTCATATATTTATTCATTTGGTTTGAAGTCTAAAAAAACACTGATTTATGTGGCAATGAAATACATTGTCCATTCTAATGAAGAATCTATAAAGGCGATAGAAAAAAAAAAATTGCTGCCTATAATAATGAAATAAAGGTTTGAAATTAAAAACCTTCGAAGAAACTTTGTCAGCGCTCAGAAGTCCTTTTGCGACATCAGGAGGCATAAGGTCAGAAGCTGCTTGGGCAGCAATTGCAGCAATTTTGATTTTGGCAGATCTTCTTTCCCCAGCATCTGAATTACTGCTTCTGCTTGGAATGTGTAGCGTAAATAAATCCTTCTCCATATCATTTATTTTTGCAGGAAGGCGTATGTAGGATTTCGACAAGACATCCTCTTTGTTATGAAGCACGCCACCAATAATAACCTTCATGGCTGTATTTTTGTTTTCTTCATTGGAATCAGTATCATCACCAGCTGAATCTTCTCGTTGGAAATCATCCACGCTACTGACCTCATCCTCAGAAACCTCAGGAGATGCATTCTTCACAACATCTTCTTGCATTAACTGCTCCAAAGAATCTGCATTCACTTTGACATCCTCTGAACCACTCACATTGACTTTAACCTTGAACCCAGGAATTCTTTCCTTGAAAAAATCAATAACACTCTTTAAGCCTTCTTCATTAGCATCCTTAACCTTTGCATCATCATTGCTCTTTTCTGTTGTATCCTGCGGTTTATCATCATCGCTATTTTTCTCTACTGCACCTTCATTGACCAAATTGCTTTCTAGAGTTGAGCTATTAGAGTCAGCCATGGGTGAGCCATCAGTAGTACCTGATGCCAATGTTGAAACCATTGAATTCCCTTTCACCGACTGCAGGTATACGACCTGTAGAAAGGTTGCAGAGTTGGTAACTACTTTTTTTTTTTAACATCAGCTTGCAATCAAGTCACAAGCTTTGAATCATACCTGCGTTATGTACGACCCATCATCATTTTTAACAAGAAAGATTTCAAACAATGGAGTCCCTGGAGATCCAGTAATCAGTTGTCTGAAATGGCGTAAGAATGTCATTCATAAAATATTCATATCTAGCAAAACACCTAAGCAAAAATTTCATTTTTTTTTTAAACCTTGGATAGTAACTCCTGGCTACAAATCTTCCCAAAGCTGGAGCTATTCTCACTATTCGACCAAACGGATCATCTGAATCCATTGACCAACCCACCCACCATCCTACCTGAGAATTCATAACTCTAACATAAATATCATCTATAACACACGATATAATAGCAATCCAAATAGAGAAGGACAAAACTATATCAAATTGCTCTTCTTCTTGATGGTAAAGACATACCAAACCAGTCCCCGCAATCCTACATAATCTGGATGCATCATGGTACCGCTCTTCTTCAATAGCATTCTGCAAAATTTCAAGAAAGAATCAAAGCTAGAGTCTTTACTTCAAAGATTGAAACTTTAGTGATTGAAGCAATCAACCCACGTTCAATTCAGACATAACTTCAGCTACCACATCCTTTGAAGTAGCTTCCGCTATTGCTCTCTTCAATTTAGCAGCTTCCAAAAAATCCTCTTTCTCAATTGCATCTTCAAGTTGAAACTGATAAATTTAAAAAAAAACAAAAATAACAAAAATAACAAAAACAAAATTTCTTAGAAATACAAGGATTGCGTCATAAATTTCGGAAAGAATCAAAAGAAAAAAAAATTCATGAAAAATCCACAAAACGAAATCAAACCCCAAGAAGTCAAAGATCGAAAAAATGGAATTCAAGGAGAATGGTGACCTTAAGAACGGAAGAGAAGTTCTCCGCCTGGTCAGTCTCAGAGAAATGGCGGCTCCATCGATTCCAGTCCCAATCGGAGCAGCCATCAGTGGCGGCGGAGGAGGACGAGGACGAGGATGAGGAGGAGGAGCAGCGGCAAAGAAGAGATTGTGGATGCTTGTAGGACCTTGAGATGGCCCTGCGGGAGAACGTACCGGAGAAGGTTAGATGGGAGGAGATGAACGGCCGGGATTGAAGGATCGGCGCCGGCGGTGAGGTACGTGCGCCGCACGCGCGCGGCAGCGCCATTTCGCTTGGACTCTTTTGAGGACTGGATAGAGTTTGGGGAAGGCTTTAAGTTAGCGGAGCATGTGGCTGTGGATCAGCTGTTTGGGTTGTTGTATTCAAATTGGTAGTGGGGCTTTTATTGAATGACACGTGGCTACTTTTGGATTTATTATTTTTATTTTCCTATATTTTTGTGAATATTTGTCTATTTGTTATATTTATATGTGTTTACTCCTTAAAATTTAATTTGTTTGTATGCATTCTTCTCTATTTCATGGACATCGTTAAAATATATATTATAAGTTATATAGATATTAATTTTTAAAATGAAAATTTTGATTTTTTATTTAATTTTTTAAATGAATATAGTTACTCTTATTTTTTATTTTCATTTTTTGACAAAATGTGAATAAGTAAAGTGTGAATAAGTGTAGAGTTAATATTTCAACATACATATGCTTTTATTTCGTGTGAGTTAAGTTTCAATATGAACACCTTACGCAATAAACTAGGTGTTACTAGACTACAACATCGTTGATTAATTTTTTTTTAATAATAAATATGTTAAGTACTATTAGAATTTGTTAGAATTTAAATATAATAAATGAAATAATTTTTTATCTAAATATGTAAAAGTAATTTTGTTATTTAATATGTAATAATATATAGGGCAAACTATATGTTTTAGTCACTAAATTATTCGTGTTTTCTTAATCTGGTCACTAAACTAAAAAAAAATTCAATTGGTCACTAACGTTAACATTTTCTTCTAATTAAGTCACTCATTTCAATGTCGTTACCCTGACTCTGAGCTGGCGCGCCATCTCACCTGACACTGTTGAACTTTCTCTTTGATTGCTGACGTGACATTCCACTTCAACAATCCATTGTCACATAGTACCTATCTTATAAATTACACCAAATCCACATGTTTCAAGCTTATTCACTCTAAGCTGATACTCCTCCCACACACTGCCATTATAAATTATACAAAGCAAAGCAAATCCTCCGCTTTTGCTTTCCAACAAAAGCTCGAAGCAATCGAAATCAGACCTCGCCGAGCATGGTGCCCACTAATGCCAAGTGCCACCTTCTCACAAAGGTCGCGCGCCTCGACAAGCTAGCATGGGAGATCCAAGACTATTTTCTCGCTAATCTCTAAGACCTAGAACGAGGAACATACCCTTTGCTAGTGCGTCATCGCCCTTGATTCGGACCTCCGCAAATTGGAAACCGCTGCTTGGAAAGCTGCCCTTGATCATGCAATATTGGATAAGGTCTTTGAGATGTGTTCCTAAATTTATTTGATCTTTTGCTTTGTTTGGTGTGTGATTGTTTGATTCTTGGTGTTCAGTTTAATGAAGGATTGTGTAGGATCAAATGCCTCCTTAGTGATGCCGATGTGGCGCCACTCCTCTCTAGCACAAACAATGGTGTTTTGATTTTTTTATTTGTTTGTTTTATTATTTTTATCTAACTTTGTTCTTGGTTTTTTTATTATGGAATTGGGGTTTTTTTTTTTGTTTGGTTTTGTTATTTGAAGTTTTTTTCTTCAATTGAGGAACTGAAGTTTTTTTCTTTTTACTTCTTGAAGATGTTTCTCGGCTCGATAAATGTCCGAGCGACGAGGAAGGAGGTTCAACTCAAAGTGAAAGGGAAGTATAACAGTTACAGGATGAACGGAGATAGGTACCTTTATCTTCCTCCTCCTCCCACACAACGCCATTATCCTAAACCTCAACAACGATACCCCCCGCTAACCTCTCCTGCTTCAACCTCAAACCCACACTATCCCCCTTCCCCACCGTCCATGCCTGAGCAATCCCCATGGATTTCCACTAGCTGCTATTTTCTCATCATCCACAAACCCATGTTGAAGTGGAATGCCACAACAACCCAAGAGAAAGTTCGACACGTGTCAAGTGAGGTGGCGTGCCAGCTCAGCCCAGCATCAGGGCAACAACATTGAGGCAAGTGACATAATTGGAAGGAAATGCTAATGTTAGTAGCCCAATTGAATTTTTTTTAGTTCAGTTACTATATTAGAAAAATATGAATAGTTTACTGACTAAACATGTAGTTAGTCCTAATAATAATAATAATAATAATAATAATAATAATAATAATAATAATAATAATAATAATTTTGAATTTTAAAAGATACATGTGGTAATTGACCATCTCTATAATAAAATGGTAGTATTTATTTCCTTCTTACTTTAAAAGTCCAAGGTTTGAATTTATAATTATAAAATAATAAAAGTGATGTGATTTTATTAAGATCACATTTGGATTTTTTTCAAAGCATAATTGAGAATTCCGAATGCGTTTAGCAAGGTTGTCAGACTCGGACCGGTCCGACCAGTTTAACCGTAAAAATCGGAAACCGACTATGTGGTCGGTCCGGGTATACCTCATTGACCCGGGTATTAAAAAACCCGGTGTTAACTCGGTGACCCGGGCTATTCAATCATGAACCGATTGACTCGGCCGAGTCAATCGGGTCACAATGTTTAATTTTTTTTACAATATTTAATAATTTATTATTATTTTCTCATTAGAAATCACAAAATCGTGTATATTTATTAATATTAATTTATAATTTATAATCAATAAATAGAATTACAATATATATATATCATAAACATACCAATAAAAATTAATATTTAAAAATTAAATATATTAATGTGTTATGTAAATACTTTCTAAAAATTTAATTTATTAAGAAAATAAAACAATAAATGAGTGTAATTTTCTTATAAAAATATAAAATTAAAGTATTCTAATTAAATAAAAAATATAAGAAAATTTAAAACAAAATAAAAACTCAATATAGATATAAGAATTAGTGAATTAAATTTCTTATTTATTTTAACAAAATCAACCAATAAATAAATAAATAAATAAATAACACCAAGAGAAGTTCGATAATTATATATTAATATATTAACTTTGTAAATATTTAAAAAAAATATAAAAATAAATGACATAATTAAAAAACTCTACTGCATATAAGGTCATTTATCAATTTAAATATCAAATTTGAGTAGGTTTTATAATATAATTATGGGTTTAATATTATATTTACTCATTATTAATTATTATAATATTTTTTATATTTAATTATTGATCCCGGTTTGACCCGGTCGAACTCATTGACCCCTGACCCCTGGGTTTAGCCGGGTTATTACCCGGGCCGAGTCTGACAATCTTGGTGTTTAGTGACTTATTCATATTACTAAATAAACAAATGAAAAATTTTGTTAAAAAACCATGGGACCCATCAATCTATTAAAAAAAATTGTGATTCATTGATAGTGGATTGGCAATTTGCGACCTTGTCAAATTTTTAGGGTCTACAAGTAATTGATGTCTTTATTATTATTATTATTATTATTATTATTATTTTTATTTTTTATTGTGATTGATGTTGGAGGTTTTTGTTTTTATTTATTTGAATGGAATGGAATTGGTAGTTTTCTACCATGTAATAATTATAAAATTGAGAAATTTTGTTAAATCAACTGTTTATTTTCACATAAAAATAATTAATGATAATACTAAATATTAATTTTTTAAGATTTTTTCCAAAATATCTTTGTATTTTTTGAATTTTTGAAGAAAGTGTTAAAAAAGAATTAGATTGAAAGAGTGAGAGCAAATTTTGGAAAAAAATCATGTTAGCACCAACCTGGTAATCTGAATAGACATATTTTTGGTGGTAATATTATTACTTATTTATTTAATAATATATTACTGTTGCTAATATCATATTATTGTTAATACTATCATTGATACAGTAATCAAACATGATAATATGTTCAAATTACTATTTGATTTTCTCTAATATTTTCATATTATCACGAAACAAATATCTCTTAAAGGGTTAATAACACCTTTTATCAATAATGTTCTCCACTTATGGTCTATAATTTAGGACTAACAAACAGTACTAAGTCAGAAAAGTTTTGCACCCTCACTCAATTGTGCAGTTTGTGTTGAATCACTATTGTACTGTCGGCGGTTTTTATTATTGTTTTTTTATTAGATGCTCGCATTATTATTATTGATGGTTTTTTATAAAAAAAAAATATTAAATATGGTAGGAAAGTCCAAGTAAGTATTAACACGGCGGCTTGATATCACATCAAATAAACAAACAAAACAGTAGTGGATGTGATGTCTCATCATCATTAAAAAAGAATATCTTTTTTTAATATTAACTTTTAAATTTTTTGCCATTATTGGACAGCTAATTTGAACACTAGGAATAATTCAAAACCAATTCATAATTTTTTTAATTAATAGTAAAAACCAAAATACACTCTCAAATAAAGTTCATAAAATAAAGTGAAATTTTAACCAGTTAAAATATATATATATATATATATATATTTACTTATAAAAAAATTAGTAATCTAACATTTATAAAAACTTATATTAACTTTTTAAAATTATTCTAATTTAAAATATAGTTTAATAAAATATGTAATTAAATATGATTTATTAAAAATTATAAAAATATATTAAATATAAAAATAAATTTTAAAAATAATATTTAATGTTAACAACTAGAGATGCCACTTGTTTCTAGACTGGAGCTGACGGTGTTAAGAAAAAGAATATATTGATAACAATCGCCGAAGACTCTGAGTTCTTATTTTTTCATGTCTATAATCTTATTCATGGGATTACTACAGAGATGAATCCAACCCCGAATATGAACCATAATAAAGTATTAAGTGAAATAAGGCAAAAAAAAAAAACCAGAGAAGTACATAAAATAAAAAATCAAAATAAATATAATAATTACCTATTTACATAAAAAAAAAAGGAAGGAGAACTTCAGAAGAAAACTTTAGTTAAAAACCACTAATTAATCTTTGATTTTAAAATATAAACACTGAGAATACAAAATCATAATCTCAAAAGTTTTTCAAATCCTAAAGCTATCACAGTTCATTTCTATGGTTTTTGTATAGTACAAACTCATCAATATTTTCTCTAGAGGGTCTACAAGATATGATAAGGCCATGACAAGATGATTTTGAAATAGTACAAATAACTTTAAAAAATTACATACAAATTTTTCTAAATATCCAAGTAAAAAGGACCAAACCACTAATTAATTTTATTTATTTATAAAATCATAATCATAATAATAATAATTATTATTAGTGAGACACTGTTTTTCACCCACTTCTAGATAGAGCTGCCTCACCCACCATCCATCCAGATCTCAGGCGCAATCAACGGCTGCGATCTCTCACATTTAGATGCGGAAAAAAGCAAAAGCCGCCTTTAATCCTCCTACATTGCACCATCACAGCCAAGCAACTACTTCCACACTCAATACTCGCCACGTATAAGATTACAAAAAGAACTAACCACGTGTAGAATAACTAATGGAATTTTAAGAATCATTTTACAATTAACAATGCAATTGATGCTCAGCCGTTGTCCCCGATGGTCTTGAACGAATTCTCTTGCTCTACCCTTGAGCGCATGCCACGTGTCCCATTTCCACTTGTATTTGCTTCTATTTATGGCCACTCCACTCCAACCACTCGTTTCACACTTCTCTTTCCTACTTATCTCTACTCGTGATCGACAATGGCGATGCGAAGGGCTGCGCAGCAAGCGATCCAAGCACTGGGATCGAGTGTCTCTCAATCGAGACAGCTTCATGTAATCCCTTCCTTGTTCCTAGTCTGTCAATCGGTTCAAAGATTCCAGTTTGGTTTTTTCTTTTAATAATTTTGATGATTTATTTTGATTTTAATTTGTTTGTTGTTGAAGTTCTGATGATTTTTCAGTTGTTTGATGCTATTTAATTGGTTCCTAGTTTCTGATTTTTAGATGAATGTTTTTTGGGTGCTCATTGTTGAGATTCTTCATAAAAGTGTCTCCTTTGGTGCTCTATGTGGTTTCTGATTCTAGAACTAGATTTATTTTCACTGTTTTTCATGAGATATTTCGTTGATTCTATATCTTTCATTAGAATTCTGTTTGATTGTTTTTTGTCGTGTTACTAGTCTATCAATCGGTTCAAAGGTTCAGTTGTTTGCTGCAATTTAGTTGGTTTGTAGTTTCTGATTTTAGATTGTGAGAGTTTTCAAAAAAGTTTTTCCTTTGGTGTGTAGTTTCTGATTCGTGAGACTTTTCGTTGATCTTTTTTTAATAGGTGGTAGTGTTTTCTCTGCAGACAGTGAGAGCTTATGTAACTTTGACTAGAGTTTGGTTTGATTATCTTTAACCAATTTTTGGATGTTGGATGTCTTTTGTTTATTATGTGAAGATTTAGTGACTATCTCGCTGATTTTATCCTAAGCAGGCAACTCCTGGGAGCAAGAAGATTGTTGGGGTGTTCTACAAGGCTGGGGAATACTCTGAGAAGAATCCCAACTTTGTGGGATGTGTGGAAAGAGGATTAGGTATTGGGGACTGGTTGAAATCTCAAGGTCACCAGTACATCGTCACCGATGACAAAGAAGGCCCCAACTGTGGTTTGTTTTTGTTCTACTCTTGTTCAGTTTTTTTTTTTTTTTAACATGCAAATTCTATTATGCTCAATCATCAACCACATTAACAATACTCAAAACTATTTGAGATGTTGGCGGAGTGTAGCAAAGAAAAAGTTATTGTTCTCATGTGAATGTCTCATTGCATTACAAGCATATCTTGTTTTTTTATTTTGCCTTTCATAATCAAATAGTATCTCTACCAGCCAGGTAGTCCTCACTTCATTTACATCAGTCTCATGTATCTTGATTTCTCTTGGTGTGTCTGTGCTGATATACTTCTACTTCATTGCTCAGAACTGGAGAAGCACATTCCTGATATGCATGTTCTGATAACCACCCCATTCCATCCGGCCTACGTGACAGCAGAGAGAATTAAGAAAGCTAAGAACTTGCAACTTCTTCTGACTGCTGGGATTGGCTCAGACCATATTGATTTGAAAGCAGCAGCTGATGCTGGCCTGACTGTCGCTGAAGTCACGGGAAGCAATGTGGTTTCAGTTGCAGAAGATGAGCTCATGAGAATTCTCATTCTTGTCCGCAACTTCGTACCTGGTCATCAGCAGGTAATCAGGGGTGAGTGGGATGTTGCAGCTATTTCCTACAGGTCTTATGATCTTGAGGGCAAGACAGTTGGTACTATTGGTGCTGGTCGCATTGGAAAGCTTTTGCTTCAGCGTCTGAAACCCTTCAACTGCAATCTTCTTTACCATGATCGGCTCAAGATGGACGCACAACTGGAACAACAAATTGGGGCCAAATTCGAGGAAGATCTTGATGCCATGCTTCCAAAATGTGATGTAATTGTTATCAACATGCCGCTTACTGAGAAAACAAAGTATATCTCTCTAGCAACTTGAATTAAATACTTTTATCATGTCTTTGAATTAGTTTTTATTGATCTTACATGTTATTTAAATTAGGATTCTCGCTAACAGTTTACCCTGTTCTAGTAGCTTTAACCAGATGAGAACGATTAGAATCCTGACTGAAATGATTTAAGAAGTATCTTCTTTCGTATGTTCAAACTTCAGAGCTCTTTATCAATTTTGATGGTCAAAGCTGGAAACTTGACTATTTTTTGGAAGATTTTTCTCATAGATTTTTTAAAACATTTCACTGTTGCAACCTGAACGGGATACCTAAAATATCATTGAAACATCCAAAACAGTCCTTGCCTTATACTACCGACTATTTTCTGTTGTGGCACTCTCTGCATTATTTGTGTATCATGAGTTTGGGGATCAATTTACTTAACCGTCTTTACTTCCCATTGCATAGTAATGTTTTAGACTTCTAACTCTATGTTTTTATGTTTTACAGGGGTCTGTTTAACAAAGAAAGGATTGCAAAGTGTAAGAAGGGAGTTCTCATTGTAAACAATGCTCGAGGAGCAATCATGGATACTCAAGCAGTTGCTGATGCATGTGCCAGTGGACATATTGCAGGTGCACAAATATTCAACACCACCATTTTCATTTATGGATTTGCTTGTTCCAGGGACTCAACTCTTTCAGTTTTTCATCTAATGACATTTTGGCTTGTCTCTTCACCTATCCTCCAAAGCTTGCCTTCATTAATCTTTGTTTTTATAGAATATAGGATAAAATAAAGTATTCATAGGTATATATATATATATATATATATATATGGGAAAAGACGTATATGCAAATCACTGGAATCTTGAACTTGTCTGCTTGTGTTAGCCTGAAAGAGCAAACCATGTCATTGTTTTGAGATTGCCAAACATGTTCATTTTTCAACAGTGCATTAGCTGTCTTTCTATGTATATGTATTCAGGTTACAGTGGTGATGTCTGGAATCCACAACCAGCTCCAAAGGATCATCCATGGCGATACATGCCTAACCAAGCTATGACACCTCATACCTCTGGGACTACCATTGATGGCCAAGTAAAGCCATTTACACTACTTTCTTCCCATTTTATTTCACCTTTTGATGTTTTCAGGATTAATCAATTTTAACTGGAAAAACCTTTGAATGCAGCTTCGATATGCTGCCGGAACTAAGGACATGCTTGATAGATACTTCAAAGGAGAGGACTTCCCTCCTCAGAATTACATTGTCAAGGAGGGTAAACTGGCCAGTCAGTATCAGTGATGTTGAAGATTCAGTGAGCTCTTCCTTCTTTGAAGATTTTCGCAAAGAGTACTAAATAAATTTCATCAATAATCAGATGATCAGGAGGTCATTCCTCTGATGAAGTTGTTCATCAGTTTATGTATGAGCTGTTTGTAGTATCTGAATTTTATGCATCAATACAAATTGTTGTGCCATCTTTTTCTGAGAACTTAGAACTTCAGACTCCAATTTCATGTACTATTGAGAGTGTTTGGATGGAGGAGCTATCAATGGATTGAACTTTTTTATGTTTTAAATAAATCCATAAAAAGTAACTTAAATTGTTCCAAACCTTAGTTATTCTCAAAATCTGGTTTCCTTGCATGTCTTCTTTTTATCTAATACAAATTCTTGAAGAGTTAGTATGATGCGTGTAGGATTTTCTGTTCTTATAAATTGTATTGATGGGTTGCAAGATCTTGAGAATTTCAGGAATTAGTCTTGAAGTTTATCTGTTTGAGTTTAATGAGTGTTTATTTTGCTGGCTTATTTGTGTGTTTATCATGATTCAATAGCTTTTCCCATTCAATATTGAATCTCATTCAAATTCAATGACCCTTCATTTTTTTAAAATTTTTTTTATAATTAATATATATTTAAATATGAACAAGTCATCCTAAATTCATACAATTTTATTATTAAATCTTAACTTATTGAGAGAGTCAAATATTTTACCTCTTATATGGGAGTCAAGTGCTTTAGCCGCTCAACGGTGAAAATAAAACATTTTATTAGAGTTATATTTTATTTATTTATTTTGATAAACATGAATAAGTCGGAATAGACATACATGAGAAGCTGAACTCAACAATACTTTACCTTTCATCGACGTGAGTTGAGATTCCAACCAACCTCTTTAACGGGACAAACACCTATATAAGAGACTCAATGCTAATAGAGAAAATCATCACTGGCTTATTAGCATCATATTTATATAGTTTTTGGATTTTTTTTTTTTTTTAAATACTACTTATTTTTGTTTTTAAAAAAAAATTGTTGTTAAGGTGTTGCAGAGGTGTTGTAGAGGTGGTTGGAGGGAATCTTTGGCAAAATGGATCCGACCCGCTAAGATGGGCCTCCAGAAAGATCCGACCCGTTAAGCTGGGTCGATGGTAAACTGTTTTCATTTTCACAAGGGCTTGATTCATTATCGAAGAGGGTTTTTGAGGTTTTCCAACTCTGAAGGCAAAGAATGGCAGCTCTCGGCGTCGCTCGAAGAGCTCTTCTCCGCGTTTCTCCATCGTCTTCGGTGTTTTCCAATCGATGCCTCAATGCCACTTCTCCTTCTTCTTCGGTTCCGATCTTTGCTCGGATCTCTCGTCGCAGGCTTCCTCTCAACATCGCGAGGTATAATCCTCTCTTCCCCATTTTTTCTACTTTTGTTTTCCTCTCCTTTTCTTTTTTATGCGTTTTTATACTGCTTTTGTTGTTTTAATCTCTATAGCTTCAAGATCTATACCATTTAGTAATTTTGATGTTGCTTTGAAGTAGAAAAACTAGAATTTTGCTTCTTCTATGTGGGATTTTACTTGTTTTTGCTGTCCTTTTAGGTGTTTATTTTGTTACCATTTTCTTAGTCATTCTGATCTATTGGACCTTTTAGGCTTCCGGTGGAGTTGGCTTGTGCTCAGTCATTGATGCCATATCATAGTGCCACTGCTTCTGCGTTGCTTAATTCAATGCTCTCCTCAAAGTCTGGGAATTGGGGTTGGCTTTCAGAAGGTAATATTTCATTTTTCTTCTCCTTTTGGGACTCGTTATTGGAAATTTCAATCGCTGCACTTTTTCAAGATGTGTTTGTTCCAGCTGGTAGTTTATTATGGCCAATGAGCTTTACTTTTATTTGGTTGATTGTTTGTTGCTATTGTGAAAAGCTGCTGGCTTTTTATAGCTGCAAAATTTAATGCCCACTAGAATTAGCTTAATTGCACACCTCAAATTACAGATTCCTTAGGATCAGGAAAATTAATTCCCAATTTTATTTGGCTGTCTTGGACTTTAGATTAATCTTCATATGATTTCAAGTAGCCAATGTAGAACCACTTTGAAAGGAAGTGTATTATGTTGGGTGTTTATCAATGCCATTTAAGTTGAATTCACGAATTTATCATTGAAATTCCACTTGTAGTTAGGCCCTTCATTTGTAATTGTTGATCTTGATGATGTGTTTGCATTATAGTTGAACCACCAAATTCATTTACTCTAGCGATGGAGCTATTTCCTTGAATGTAAGCTTTTCACAGGTCCATCACTTTGTTGATGTTCCTTTTCATCATTTGCTTTGTCGGTCTGTCACTGTTGTCATTCTTGAAACTATTTCCCTTAAAATATAACCATGTCTGACCATTTCTCATTCTTGGACCTGTATTTAATAACCTTGTCCAACTTATCCAAAAGAGACAAGCATGCTAATTATGAACATTTATTATACCGACCATCACCGGCTGTTGTAAAACTTTGTCTAGCCGTGGGCAGGGGTGATGTTCATGTGCCATTGAACGGTCAAGTTCATCTTTGCTTATGGTTACTTTCTAGAGCTCCTGAGTCTGGCAGCACTTCTCATGAAGAGAAAAGATGACAAGTTTTGGCTAGTCAATTGCATTAGCCTCTATTATACATGTTGGAGCTATGGATGCCAATGGATATTCATTAGTCACATATGTGGCTATACTTGCTCTTTTATATGAAGCAGGGCTACAGTGAGGTCAGCCTAAGTGATTTCTTCTTTTATGTAGTGGCAACTTAGGTCATGCCCTATGTTGCTTTGGAATTGATAAAACTATTGGCAGCATCCTTCCCTCTGGACAAAAAATGTTTGTTTGCCACCACCCTCCAGCTGTTTTTTTTTTTTATTTTGTGGCAAGCTTCTCCCCAGCCTAAAGTTGCCTTTGCTAATAATCAAGCACAATGGTCACCGTAACAGCCAATGAGAGACCGCCTGCTTATTGCTTTTCTTGGCTTTTGTGGAACTGTCCTTTAGAGCTCACAATTTATTGAACAGATTTGGCATCAGTACTTAATAATTATTCTATGTACACTTTAGCTGTACTGAAATTCACTTAGTAGGTTGTCGAGCTGTATTCAGTGACAGTAGTATTTGTTTACTCTCTGCCAATTTTGTTTCTCTTTTGGGTGATAAGAAATTGGTAGTGTAGTTTCAAAATACAACTTAATCCTTGTGTTTCAAAACTGGAATTTTAACAGTGTACAGCATTTGGTGTGCGGATGATGCCTTTCATTTTGTCCTACAGAATTGTCTTGTTAAGATCAAACAAACATATACAGGATGATGTTTTTGCTAATATGTCTATTGTTTTCTACTTTCTTGTAGGGTTTGCAACACCTCTATAGCAGTGCTAATGGTATAGATGAAGGCATGAACCCACTACTTTCACAGCAGTTGTACTGTCTTTTCTTAACTTAGATAACACTCTTAAATTTTGATTTGAATGTCAGTTATTACATTGGAGATGGTTTCTGATTCTAAAATCATGTGCCTTCTCAAAATAAATTCCATAAACATCATCATTGTTCTATAATTTAACTTGCAACACAATCTGAATTGAGCTTATCCAAAGAATCACTTGGCTTTCTTGACTCTATCTCACATTTTCCAGTCATAATTGATGAACTTGCTCATTCTATCATGCTGTTGCCTTTTCTCTATGCCCAATCCTTGCATAGCCTTTCATTTGCTCACATAAAGAAAATCAAATCTTTACATTGTCATCCTTGTGTAGAATCTTTTTCCTTTTTTGTTGCTTGCCATTGTTATGCTTTTCACATAGTGGTTTCATATCACTTTCATGGCTTCTCTTTGCCAATTTTTCTTTATATACGTGTACTTTTTCGTCTTTACTATTTATGGTGTAGAATTCTATTATTCTTTTGCCAACTTTGAAGCTTTGTATTGCCATTGCTTTTAAGCAGAATGATGACATCATCATATTTATGTCACTAAGTAAAGGTTTGATCACTTCTTACTTAAACTGTATATTTGATGTTGCCATTATTTCATTATCTTTATGCTTTATTTTTGTGCCCATAATTACTTGATAAATCCCTCGTGAATTACATGATTTAGGATGTTTCCACTTAGTTTACAACCAGACTTAGAAGTCATTATATTCCATTTAGTTTAGAAATAAAGTTATTACCCATCGTTATTAACATATCATATCATAAGAATTCATTAGACTTGGTTTGGAGGTTTCACTGTTAAAACAATTGTTTTCTTTGAAATGTTGTTACTAATAAGAATTTACTCCCTCTGTACATGTTTCTTTTTAATTATCTTTAACATTCTATTCTATTTAATTATGTTAGAATTAAATATGAGAGAAATATGAATATATAAATTAGAGATACTTTTGCAAAAATAATTGATTTCTTATAAAATTTTGTGAGATAACTAAGTTTTTTAGTATGTGAGATTCGGTTAATCATGATAGATAACAAAAAAAAAAAAAAGAAGTAACAGATTTATGTACCACTACAATAATGATTCCCTGACTGAGTGAATGGTTTTGGTGGCGAAGAAGAATATGAGAAAGATAAGAACAATGAAGTCCACTTTGTTTTATTTTTGTTAGTGAAGTGGAATAGAATAAAGTTGAGTCTGAGGACCAGAATCAATGCTAATAATTTTTAAGTTTCATACATTCTCTTTTAGTGACTATTTGTGGCATTTTCTTTTTAATTTCTTTTTATTTTTCCTTTTTATTTTTCATTTGTTAATAAAAGCAGACAGTTGAGCTCTGTCCCACCATGACTTCATAGTCCACAATTTCCCACCTAAGAAATGTCCACACAGAAGAGATTTGGCATTTATCAAAGCATGTCCCTCACTTAAACCCTGATTGGTTCCTTTAATGAAGAATTTTCAAACCTTGAGGCTAGAATAATAATTGGGTTATTCATGGACAGGTGTATAAACAAAACTCCAGTCAAGCATTACCCTCCTACCAAAACAAAATTAAATTTATTCTGAAATTTCAAGTCTTTGGGTCCACTTCAAGTGCTTGTCAAGTTACTTGAAGGGGACAGCAATATCAATTGTGGATAGTGGCCTCTCCCTCTCCCTCTCCCTCTCCCTCTCCCTCTCCCTCTCTCTCAGGTTATCTCAAAGGTTGGAATCTATATTTAATCATTTAGCATTTTTATTGATATTTTATATATCTATATCTATATATATATATATATATATATATATATATATATATATATATATGAAGAATCAATCACAAATTGTTATCTGAAGTGTTTATAAATGTGTTTCATAATAGACTTGACTTTGTTTTCATTTCAATTCAGTTCCGGTTTCGAATTGGTGGTTCTAGTTTTGTAAATTTTGAAACCGAGATCAAACTGACTTTATAAGGTTCTAATTTCAATTTTAGTTCTAAGATGGTTTCGGTTTAGTTTCCGTTAATTAAATATATAAAATAATTTTCATTATATTATTTATTATATATTTTTTTATTTAAATAATTAAAAATAAAACTGGAACCAACGGTTCAGTTTCAATTCTAATTTTTACCTTGTAAGAAATTTAATTAGAATTTATAAAACAATTCCAGTTTAATTTAAATAGTAACAGTTTAGGTTCATTTCAGTTTGATTGTTCGAACCGAGCCGATCTATATGATAAGTACATCGTGTGTGTATATATATTTAATCTTTTAACTCGAATGCGTAGTTTATTATGTTCCAAAAAAAAAAAAAAGTCTGAAAATTCTTTAATACTTTGAATAAGCAGCTGCAAAGTCTAGGAAAATTATTTAATACTTTGAATAAGCAGCGACTTATTAAACCACCTGTATTTCAAGGCATGTGAAAGTTAGTCAATGTTGCATACTTGTATTATTGTATATTAATCAAATCCATAATATAATTTATTATATTTTGATGTGTATTTTATCTATGTTCGCAATCCATTTTTATATATTTAAGTCATATATTTTCTATTTTATTTGTCCATGTTATAAAATTAATAAATACTTTCAAGGCATCCAATTCTTTTGCATGATTAATACTATATATGATTAATTTTTTTAGCCTTTAATCAACATGTGTCAAAAGTAATTAATTAATTAATTAATTAATTAAAAAGTCAAATCTTGATAACTCTATGACAATGACACTCACCTTAGAGAAAGAGTGCTCCATGATAATCTTATACTAAAAATTTTATATAAAAACGTAAAAGAGGACTTAATATTAATAAAAAAACCCATTAGTTACTTTTCATTTAGGGTTTATAAAAAGTTATAATAAAAAATGTTAACTAATTTAGCCTGAAGTGAATAATTTTTTTTTGGAAAAATTTCTAAAATAGTAATCATTGGATAATCTAGTGGATTTTCACTTTAACGGTGGGTGGGTAGATTCTTAAGTACAAAGTTGAAATCCTATATTTATAACCATGAGTATTGGTTATGTATTGTTCATTAAATTTCTAGGACTCTAGAGCTTTATTTTGAGTTCCAGCGTAGGTCTCATATGAGAAGAGTTGTATTTTCCACTTCTTCGTGAATCTATAATTTTCAAGATTTTATAATAGAAGATTCACTATTTTGGGTTATAATCCTTCACATATCACTAAGAATGTATGTGGTAGATTTTAATTACCTCGCATATTAGTTCGTTTTACATGATAAGTTTTTATGAAATTATTAAATTACTGTAATTAGTTTACTTCTATATTTTTTTCAAAAAAATAATTCTACCAAAAACTAGTGATTAAAATCAAATATATAATTCTAATTTATTTATCTAATATAAATAGATAAATTGCACTCTTTAGAACTTGGAAAAAACAAAGTTAATATCCTCCGGGAGTATTTCCTTTTTCAATTCCCTGCATCTAGACATATCAAAACCTTTTTTCCCATGGTTTAATTTTTAATTTATATATATAATAATTATATCTTAAAAAATTAATTAATATTAATTAAAATTTGTTTACCAACGCAATACTCTCTCTGTTTTTTTATTTGATACAAATTCATATTTCTTTTTATCTGTCCTTTTCTAACATCAAGTATTATTTTTTTTTCAAAATTACCCTTACATTCTATTCAACTCTCTTGTTGTAAATAAATATGTTGTAATTAAATATGAGAGAAATGTGAATATATATATTATGGATAATTTAAAAAGATAGCTATTTTTTTATAAAATTTTATAAAATAACTAAGTTTATTGGTACGTGAAATTCGGTTAATCATAACAGATAAAAAAAATAAAGAGTATTAAAAAAATTAGTTAATTATATTATCAATTATTAACTAAACACTCTAACACTTTTTGATACAAAGTACAATAATGAGATAGGTACCCATGATCAAATGATTTATTGATATTTGAGTCTTTGTTAGAATTAATTATGAGTGTGAGTAATGATTGTGTACGAGTGGTCTTAACATCAGTTTGTACATGTTTTTGTTTTTTTTCACCGGTTTAGCCGAGCTTAAAAAACAAACAAACAAACATATGATTAAGCCAGAGACTCAAATAAAAACAATTGGATTGATTGTGTACTTAAAATCATTTATGGCCAAGTACTATGATAGGTCATTTCCTGTTCATCATAAAAACTCCGGTTGATCTCACAACACACACACACACATCAAACAAAAACTTGGTCGGTGTTTCTCAATGACACACATACACACATACACGCACACACAAAGTCCATAATCAAAGTCTTATTATTAAGTCATAGTCCTAAATCAAAGTCACAAAAACATTAAAAGCAACAAGAGAGATAGAACAAAATAGAGGTCCCACACGTTTCCTTCATTAATTCCCCCTACGCCCTAGTGCACACTATCAAACAAGGCTACCCACTATATTAATCCATTTCCCAACTCTTTCCTCTTCAACATTTCCATTATTGCCTATCTTGTTTTTCTAGTTATCTTTGTTTAGTAACTAGACAACAATAAACAAGCTCCCATAAAAAAATCAAACATCATGAAGAGTGCAACAGAGGTTCCAAAGATGGAGAGAAAAACAGTTGAAAAGAATAGAAGGTTGCATATGAAACGCTTGTGCTCTCAACTCTCATCTTTCATCCCCAAAGATGAATTTTCCAACTCCAAGGTTTGTATTTCTCTCTATATATATTTATATATTTATGTATGTATTGATTTCTTGTGAAGAGTTAGTTACTTTATATATATATATATATATATATATATATATATATATATATGTATATGATAGGAGGTGTTGACACAGCCAGATCATTTGGAGCAAGCAGCAAAGTATATAAAGGAATTGAAAGAAAGAATAGAGAAGTTGAAGGAGAAGAGAAGAGGGATGATGATGAACATTGAAGGAATGGATATTGGATGTAATTTACCAGTGATTGAAGTTAGACATCTTGATTCAACTTTGGAAGTGCTTCTTATCAGTGGGATTCATAGCAAGAGCTTTATGTTTTATGAAGTTATTTCTCTTCTTGAAGAAGAAGGTGCTGAGGTTCTTAATGCTAATTACTCTGTTGTTGGTGATAAGATTTTTCATACTATTCATTCCCAAGTATGTACATCTCTTTTTTCTCTTTTATTTTTATTTTTAATTAATGATATTATTATTATGAAGGTTATTTGACAGTGATTTTAACTTGGGTTTGCAGGCAGTGAGTTCAAGGATTGGATTTGATACAACAAGGGTATCAGAGAGACTTAGACAATTGGTTAGGTGATTGATTAATTAAAGCTAATAGAATGTGATGTTTAGTTTTGTAACACTATTAATGGAATGTGATGTTTTGGGTGCTATCTTTTGTGTTGGCTTTTATTATTAGTCTTAAATTCTTATTTTTTATTTTTTATTTTTAAATAAGGTAGTCACAAATTTATTAAAAAAAAAAAAAGAGGATAGTACAAAGTTTAAAAAGTAGAAGCGATAAGTAAAACTAACAAAGTAGAGAATTGTAATTTTTACCAGAGATAAGGTGAACAGAAAAAACATAAAAACACATAAAAAAAAGATAGTGAAACGGGAGTTGGCGAAGCCAACCCTTTGGAGACAGGTATGCTCATATGATTTAGTTTTAAAAAAATGGTGGTGGAATGATGCTTCATTATTATAATTAAAAATATATATTTTTTAATTTTTTTTTTTTTTGAAAAAAATAATAATGAAAACAACATACCACTCTTATATCAATTATTCATCCACTTTATGTCTTGTCTTTGGCTTTTATGTGCAATGGATGATGTTGGTTGAGTTGGGTGACCCCTCTCTGCTAGTGTATATATATATATATTATTTTTAGTGTATATATATTAAAAATAATGGATAAATAAATTGATGATTCCATTAGAAGCAAATATAAAGTACAAGAACAGTTGAAGACTTATTAGAAAAATAATAATATAATATAATATAATAAATCAAAATTCTGCTCCAAGATGCTTGTCTAAGTGTCTAACTCCTTCTTTTGGCTTCTTCCCGGAAACTACAAGGAACCCAATAAGTAAATAAATAAATAAATAATTGTTATATTTGGTATCCGGAAATGCTTATAAATGCACTCTTACTGCTCAAATTAAATATCTTAGATTAATTTGGTTCAAAAAAAAATTAAAAAATAAATCATTTTAACCTCCAAATTAGAAGTAGTTTTCCCAGATTGGTCATTTTGGATATTTTATCAAATTAACATAATTATTAAGGTCAAAAAGTCAATGTTTGTATTTACATATTATTTACATATATAATTGGAGGGTTATGTATGAAAAAGGAATGAGGGCTAAAAGGTCATTTCACAAGTAATTCAAAAAATGAATAGAGAAATGGGGACAAAGTTATGACCGTTGCCCAACGTTCGAAACGTAGAACATTTAACTCTCCGCTCCAACAGTTCTCATGGCGTTGGAGCTCCTTCATTAAATCAAGAAGCTCCACTGCCTCTGATTCCAATGGCTCCTTCCTCTCTCCACCTGCTCCAATAGAAAGATTTCAGCTCTTCATCTCTTCCTTGATCTCAAACTCATTGTAATTTTCAGGTAAATTTCTAATCTTTTATATCATTTATTGTTTCTCATGCATCTCCACAAATTGATCTTTTGTTTCTCTGTGTGTTGGAAAAACAACTTTTTTTCTTTCCTTTAATGCTTTGCAATCACGTCAAGCCATTAATTCCTTCAAGTTTGATATTTTTATTCAATTGGATTTTCCTTTAATTCTATTCTTATCTGAATTTTCTGATATAATTCTCAAGAATTATGGTTTATTCTTCAATTTTATGTTTCTTGGTCATAGAAAGTGGTTGATTCTACATTCCTTCAAGTTTAGTTTTGCTCTCTTGAATGAAACTACTTCTTCTGATTCTATTCTTGGTTGAATTTTCAACTATTTTTGCAAGAATTACGGTCAAGTCTTCAATTACTTATTGTTTGATGTTTCTTGGTCATAGAGATTTGGTTTTCTTTTGATTCTATTCTTTAGTTGGATTAGTCTTCAATCACTAAGAAAGCTTCTTCCTTTTATTTATATGTTTCTTGATCACAGGGCGATTGTTGATACAGCAGTAACAAGTGTGTGTGTGTGTGTTTTTTTTATTCTGCATTGCTTCAATGGCGGCATTGGCGCCAGGGGTGCTGTTGAAGCTTCTAAATGCCATGAATTCAGGTGTAACAAAGCCGGTCGGGGAGCACCGGAGCGCTCTTTTGCAGGTTACTGACATAGTTCCGGCAGACCTCGACGAAAAAGACCTATGGCCGAAACATGGATTCTACATCAAAGTCTCTGATTCATCACACTCCATCTATGTCAGTTTGCCATTTGATCAAGATGACCTTGTTCTTAGCAACAAGATTCAGTTAGGCCAATTCATCTATGTAGATAGACTAGAGTCAGGATCCCCTGTTCCGATGATCATCGGCGTGAAACTGTTGCCTGGAAGACACCCTTTAGTCGGCACTCCTGAACCGATAACTCGAACAAAAGGCAATGTAGATAAATCATCAGTAATAGCTATGCATAGGAGAGGCTCTTGGGGACCAGAACAACAAAACCATGAGTCTTCTCCTAAGGTTGTTAAGCCATTGGTATTGGATTTTGAAGAAGAGAGTAATTGTAGTACACCAGCAAGGGAAAGAGGAAAGCCGTGTTTGATGTCGCCGATGATCCCCGGGAAGTCGGGAATGTTCTTGAGATCATCTGTGAGTGGTGCTATGGTTTCTAAAGGAGAGACCTTGGCTAAGATAAGGAAGAGCTGCATTGCTTCAAGGATTCCAAGGAGCAAGAGCCCCTTCTCTAGTGTAGGTACATTTATACTCTTTTGAGACTTTTGTATCTGCCTATATACATTCTCAACTCACTATTGATGATGATTGTATAACTATGTCATGTAATAGGAGAAGAACACAATTACTACTCCTCCATCCAAGTTGAGAAGAAATCCTGCTACTGAGGAACAAAGCAAAACAAGTTCAGGATTATTACTGCCTGGAAAGCTTAGTACAATTGGAAAGGTAATGTAGTGATAGTTGGTTTACTAGTTATTGTCAGTGATAGGACTCAATCTAATGGAGTTTGAATGAATCCTTTTTCTCAGGAGGCTATACAGAATAGAGAAGCAGCTCAAAAGGTGGCTCTCCAAGCACTAAGAGATGCTTCAGCTACTGAAACTTTAGTCAGAGTCCTAAAGTAAGTGTCCTACAAATACAAAGTAGACTAGTACAGAGTGTTGTTTTGGATTGAATACTAATTCTGATGATAATCTCACTTGCAGGATGTTCTCAGACTTGAGTTCATCTGCGAAAACAGATGCTCCGGCAGCTTCTTTCGATCGGTTTCTGAACTTCCACCAAGAAATAACTCAGGCTGTTACAGATATGGAGGCAATTCAAGCTGCCACTTCCATTACAGCAACAAATGAGAAAGAAGCTGCAGATAATTCATGTGTTCTTCATGAATTACCACACAATTCAATTGACCAGAATTTAAGTGCATCCAAGAGAAGAGCAACAGCAGTAACTCTGGCAAAGAATTTAAAATCAAATAGTAATTCCAATCAGAAGCCATGCACAGACATGACTTGCAGCAGTTTGGTGAAGTCCATCAAATTGGCCAAAGAGATTGAAGCTGAATCTGGGAATTGGTTTATGGAATTCCTGGAAATGGCACTGGATAAAGGAATGAAGAAAACAAAGGATTCTTCAAAGGTGTCCATTAATGGCAGCTGCCCCCAGTCACTGATACTGAAAGTTATCAACTGGGTAGAAGTGGAGCAAAGTGACAGTAGTAAGAGACCAGTTCATCCTAAAGCTGCACAATTAGCTAGAAAATTAAGGATCAAAGCAAAGAATCCTTGACTGTTTTTAATATTTTTTTATAAATATTTTTGGGTTGTATTTGTTGTTCATTAGAAACATATACGTTTGATCTTTGTGTGTTTACATAGATGACTTCTCTTTGCCTGAATAATGTTAAGTAGCTGTGTATTTTTGTGATTTAATAATGATTTTTCTCAGGTTCATTGATGAGATATAATTGCATGTATATCTCCGAAAAAAATACAATTAATATTTTTTTTTTAATAAATGGATAAACCATTAAATAAATAAAAAAAAGTGGAAATTGCCAAAAAAACCCTACAACTTTGCCAAATTGCCAAACAAACCCCCATAGTTTCGGAATACCCAAAAACCCCTTCTTTTTCAACTCCATGATTTTGAAACCCCCAAAGTACGTAACGGCATTAAACGGAGTGTATTTAAAATTTTATGGACGAAAATGCCCTTGCACGGGAAGTCGTGGCTGCACCCATTTCGGTGATGTGAGAGGAAGTGGGTGGGTTTTTTCTTAGGCATTACAATGCTTGTCTTCTCTCAACTCGCGACTCCAGCTCAACTCGCGTCTCCGACTCTTCTCTTCCCACGGCACTCTTCCCTTTCCACCGGCGTCTCGAAGAAGAAGTCCCGTGCAAGTATTCGACATTTCGTCACTTTGCAGTCTAAGGTATTCATTATGGTTTTTTGTTAACTATTACATTACGAAGAGACATTTTTTTCGGTTTTTGGTTTGTGATTTTGTTTTTGTTGGAAGACATTGAAGCTTTCGGGGGATTAATCGATTTGGGGTTTTTGTTAGTCGCGAGGGAGATGTCTCGGCTAGGGTTTTTTTGTTTTTGTTTTTACATTTTTCGATCCAGTATACTGATCGAAAATGGTTTTCCCGATTGTTGTGCTTTTGTGTAATGTTTATAATCTACGTTTACCCTTTCGAGTTGATATGGTTGCGATTGTAAAAAAATGAGGTCTCCGTTTAAACAATGAGCTTTCTACCGTTTAAGTTAGTTCGTCTCCGTTTAATTATTTGTATCTACGTTTAATAGTATACGTCATCGCTTAAAAAAATGATATCGGTGTTTAAGAGCCGAGTGTTCTACCGTTTAACAAATTACATTTCCGCTTAACAATGTCTTTGTTATTGTCGCAGGGCTTGTGATTATGGCGGTCAATCTAGTTAATGGGCGATGCTACTTGACACCCGTGAGTGGAGACCGTGGGTCGAATTGAAAGTTCACATGATCCCTCGACATCGGGAGATCATCCGAAGGACACCGTTCACGAGCATTCTCGAGTTGGAAGTCAGTATACCAAGAGCGGGCCCTTCTTGACTCTCATTGCGGAGATACGATAACCGCACCAATAAATTCGGGGATCGGGGAAAGCATGCTCGACTTTTTAGGCCTCGAAGATGTGGCAATCGTTCTTGGCTCAGCGTTGCGATGGGGAGGCGATCGTGTTTCGAAGAAGAAAACACGATCGACTTTCAAGAGAGGTATTTATCGAAGACGTACGAGAGACACGGGAGACTCCATCGAGAGCACTCTTCACAGAACTCGTTGGACGAGAGGGAGAAGAGGAGAATTTTGCCAAACCATCGATGGTGTACCTCCTGGGTACAATCCTCTTCCCAAATACCTCCTGCTCGGTTCCTAACTGGATCGTTGATTATGTCGATGATCTACCTGGAATGGGGCGCTACGCATGGGCGCAAGCGACGCACTAAGTGGCTTATGGAGGACATACCACAAGCCGCTACCCGAGTGCAATCTAGATCGCGGGGAAGAAGACCAACACCGGGTATGTTAAGGGTTGCAGCGTGAGCGCTTAACATCCGGGTTTTTACTGAGTGACCGGAACCGGAAAGAAAGTCCGTTTCTGCAAGATCCCAAAGATCTTTGTACTACGGTGAAAAATACTTACTGGGAAGCAGCGACGATAGAGACGAGTTTGTCATCTCTCGAAGGAAAAGAGGTAATAATTCAAAAAAATATTTTTGTTTCTATCGTAGAGCGTTAACGTTTAACCATATCATTTTACCGTTTAACTTTATTCATCTATCGTTTAACATTATAACTTACCGTTTAACTTTGTTCAACTACCGTTTAAACTTTTTAGTTTAATGTTTAATTTGTTTGTTCTCTGTTTAACACAATAGGTTATAACGTTTAAATATCACGAGTTACATGTGTAAATATAGTTTTAATTGTTTTAAACTAAATAATTTCGCTAAGATTGTTTGCTTTACACATGCTAGTTTCTGAAATGGTTCCGCGAATCTTGATGAAGAAGTATTTGTTCGAGCCAACCGGTCGGTCGGATGCTATTGCTCGGGAACCGCTTGCTCAAAGCAAGATGAGAGGGCAACCTCTTCCTTGCTTGCTGGAGCCTGGGTTCTCCCGCTTCGAGCCAAAACGCATTCGTCGAGGTCGGAAAAACCCTCCCCACCCCGCCCTGACCGTGGCTTCCCCGACCGTGTCGGCCCCCGAGCGTGGCGGCTCCCCAGCAGGCACTAGGCGAGGGATGTCACCTGCAACTCTCATGCGAGGCTTGCGATTTTGATGACCGAGTTCCCTCGGCTTGTCGCTCGGGTGGAGGCATTGGAAGGCCGGTCGCGATCACTAATCGATCGCGCCTTCCCTTCAAACAAATGAAGCACCCGGGGACGGATACGCCGTCGGAGTTCGACGACGAGGACATCATCGGGGTGGCCCTTCAAAGACGGCCTCATTCGAAGAAGCTTGCAAAAAGAGGAAAAACAATAATGCCTCCGTCTCCACGCGTCTTGCGGGTGACGATGAAATAATAGCGAGCACCATCGGCGGCAGCACCATCGGCGGTCGATGTTGTTAACGTTGATGACATGCCCATCACGGTGGAGGAGATTGAAGATGGCGCTCGAGTTTGCGCGGTGGAAAAAGATCGTCGACTACGTTGTTGACGACATCATGCATACTGGTGGAACCGGCGCTGACGATCGCGGCATCAAAGATGGACACAATCCATGAAGAAGAACAACTAGACAACGTTGTGTCTCCCATTGATCTTCTGCTGCGTGGAACTCACGGTTGAGAAGGTCGTTGAGTCTATCCTCAGCGAGTGGAATTCACGGTGGAACCAGCGGTCGACCGCTGCGCATCGAAGCGGACACAATCCCACAAGAACAAGAAGCATGTAAGGAAGTGTCTCCCGTTGATCTCTGCCGTCGTGCCCCCATTAAAGGAAGCCGATAAAAAAAGTAGAAGAACTTCGGAAAGTCTTCATTCGAAGAAAAAAATACGTTGCTGATCGCGCCTCAATAAGTACTGAGCGAGGGAGTTGATAAGGATCTTCCTCAGCGCCCCTATGGACAAGTAAGTTTGAAGTTTTTTTATGATATTGTTTAAAAGCTGTTTTTAGTTACCATTTAAGTAGGAGCGTTAACGTTTAAAATTTACAAATAACATTTAACTTATAAGTGATACCCTTTAAATATTACCGTTACCGTTTAAACATTCAATATAGAATTTAAAGTTTATACTTTAACGTTTAATTTTATACTTACAACATTGTTTACATGTCTTTGTTCCGTTCAACCACAGACAGCATCGTGTGGAAGAATGACTCGTCGAGCACCACACGGGCCAATCTATTCGACACGCTTTCGAGGGGAAGGAGATGGTCGCGAGGGCGATGTGATGGGACGCATTCGTATGTATCTTGCAAAAGACGATGAGCGTAGTGCCATATCATTATAAGAGGCGCGCCTCCATCACACGACCACTGGCCTTGTTCATGTCAAAGCAAGGCGACGACGCACATGAATCCACGATGGCTATGATTGGAGATGCCACGCGCAACTTGCATGAAGTGGACATCGTCATCCTCCCGATAATTATGAGTGGTCACTTCCATGTCGTCGTCCTTGACAATGAAAAAAACAAGAATACGGGCATTATTCTTCATGCCAAAGCGAAGAATACGATAAAAAGCAGCGCTAGAAATGGTAAGTGCTTTAATAATTTGTGTTTGTGTAATAGTGTTCGGTAAATAATCGGCATTCTAATATGAACTTGTATATCTCGACAGTGGAACCTATTCGACCTCAGTATCGACATGGAGTTGGGCGAGTCGGCGATCGCAAAGTACCCGCTTGTTCACGACACTCGAAGCCCCACGGCGAGAAAAAAAGGAAGTGTCGACTGCAGCGTCTATGTCATGCGGTTTATCGAGCAGTTACTCGCCGGTGAGAAGCTACGGGTACCGCAGACTGACGTCCCTTATCTGCGATTAAGGTATGTTTCCTGCATACTTAGGGAGGGAGGCGTAGGCATCACGACCCGGAGGGAGTCTTCGCAGCGGGTTCTTAGTCATTCTTTCTATATTTGTATACACGATTCTTTCTTTAATAATCCGGATTCATTGTTTAATATACACTTTCGGTGTTTAAGTATATAGTTCATTGTGTAAATATCAATGTAATTGTTTAAACTCCGTTTTCTTGTGTAAAAACGAACCGAGAGGGAGTGTACGCAAGCGGGGGTCATAGTCGTTGTATAGGTGTAATAGTTTCAAATGTAAACCCGGGTTTTAAATTGATTCATTTTTTTCCGAAGAACATGACAAATTTTTGTCAATGTAAATGTACATGTATCTAAATTCAATTAAATTCATTCTGTTTCGTTTTGAGGTTACGTTCTTGTTGGATGATATTGTAGTCCGCGAGGTACATTATCGGGTAGGGTTCTGTTTCATTTTCATTTTTCATTATCGGCTAATATCAACATTCATTTTAATCAGTATAATGATAACTTTTTGCCCTTTAACTTTCGTTTTCTCTGTTTAAGTTTAGGTTTCTCTGTTTAAATTTAATATTTTCTCGTTTAAAAATATCCTTATTATTTAATAATATCAATGTAATTACAACAAAAAAATATACTTAATATTTTTCACGTTTAAAAATATCCTTATTACTTAATAATCTCTTATAGAATGTAATGTAATGTTCCGATTTTTTTATGTGCGACGGGAGTGGAAAGCGCTTGGGGAACCGAGCGTGTATTAGTCACGCAGGGGAACCGCTAGCACCATCCCGTTAGTACATTTTAAGCGGATACAAATTTATTTTTAAACGATAAAAAAATAACGGTTAAGCAGAGAATAAATTATTTAAAAGCGTAAGAGATATATTTAAATATAAAGTTCAATATTTAAACAATAATAAGAAGTATATACACAATGCCTAGTCGGCATGATTCATTCCACGATCTGCGATTGTGACCGAAGCGTGGCAATGGCTACAACGCAACTCTGCGGACCTCGGGACGCTACGACTCGATCCTCTTTCGTCTAGGACACCCGGGTTGCCTTCTCGTCACAGGGCGATGCATAAGCGCGAGTTTGCGATTTTTCATCCATCGACTGTCGTTGTCTCGGGTATGGGGAATATAGCTTCCTTATACGCCATTTTTGAAGTCGAAGCTTCCTTCCACGATCACCCGGGTGTTTCTCGTTCTTCGATAATTTGAAGTCAAAATTCCTTTTGATTGCAAAAATTCCTAAGTGCGTCTCCGAAATGTTCAACGCCTTCAAAAACATTGTCCAATATCCAGCGACAACACTTCGACTTGATCGGGATGAGGAAGGAAGGCATGCCACACCCTCGGGCTCGCCATGATGTGGAACGAAGCGTCGCAGGATTCGAATTCCCGCCAACACTTTTAGTTTAAAGCGAACACGATCAATATTTAAACAGAGACACAAAAATATTTAAAGCGATAAACATAAATCTTAAAGCGTTAAAAACAAAAAAAGTTAAATAATAAGTTAATAAGTTAATCGGAGACAATAGTGTTTAAATGGAAACTTGATAAATGTAAAGCAGTGGCAGGGGATAATAAACAATAATTAACTTCTACAACTATATAAACATAAGCGAGAAGAAACTTACAACGAGAAGAACTCGCTTTTCGAGTGGGATACGATGCCACATCATCCGTCCCCAACAACAAGATCAACAACGGAACATTTGAAGATGGAGCTGACGTGACACATGCTGCTGGAAGTCAACCTCGTTTTATATGAGACATACTGCTTTTATGTCCATCGGGATGTGATAAACTTCACCCTGACACGGGAAATATCGAGACCCCATCGCTCACATATTTCAGCTAACACTGATTCCCAAGAAGTCAGCGCCGTGAACATTAGCACTCGTCCCCTCCCCGTTGTATCTAGCAATAGCACAAAAAAACTCTCCATAATTTAATCGGAAGAGCTAAAATTGAATACACCAAATGAGAAGAAGAAAAAGAAGAACAAGAAGAACAAGAACAAGAACAAGAACAAGAAGAACAAGAACAAGAACAAGAACAAGAAGAACAAGATATGAGCCTTCTAAACTTTGTTTGAGAAAAAGCAAGCAGGAGGCAAAAAAATTGAAAAAAACTATGCATAAAGAAAGTTATGATTGGGCGCCATTTTTTTCCCACCTTTTGCAAGGGCAAAAAGAATTTCATATCGTGGACCCACTTCAACTTACCTGAGGGGTTAAAAGGAATGTAAAAATATAACTGAGTACGTCCAGGGTGTGCAAAAGTTGGAGGGGGTTTTTGGGAAGTTTTGAAAATTACGAGGGGTGAACAGTAATTTTCCCTAAAAAAACCACTCAAAGGGTAATACAAACAATCCACTCACTAGCTGTGAAAAAAAAAATAATAATAATAGAGGAATAACGGGCCTCTTCAAAGCCCAATACAAAACAATAGATAAGAGCCTCCTCAAAGCCCACCACAATAACGGGCCTCCACATTTTTGTCATGGCCCTTCTTGAGCATGAAAGCCTCATCAGCCTCCCCAACATGAGAATCAATGAATTCCAAGCTGGGCCGAATAACCTGAAATTTTGCCAACGACTTGTGAGTCTATTGGTACACGGGTCATCGATTGAGCTCTCACCGAATGGTGAGAGTTTGATTCTCGGCTTAGGACATATTTTTGGGAGTTGTGAATAGTAATTATATACGAGTGGTTCCAGCACCCACATGAGCGCGGTCCCGTCCCCACTTGTTCCATCGAGGCTTGTGCATGTTCCTGGGGTCTCTAATGGGTTCACCCCGCTCTTTTTCTCCAAAAAAAATAAAAAATAAAAAATAACCTGAAATTTTGCATAGGTGGGAAAATTGTTAAAGGGAATAGGGACATTTTAATTTAATTTAATTTAATGTTTTTAATTTCACTTTCATTCTGAAATGTGTGTGTGTATATATATAGCAATCCTGGACTTAAAAAATTGAAGTTTACTTGATAATTTATTTATTTTAATTGAGAGGTAAAAAATAAAATGTTTGACTTATATATATACCCTTTTGATTATGAAGTCTTGATGTCTCCCATTTGATTATTTTTTTTTATATACCCTTTTGATTATTGACTCATTCAAGGTTTACTCTTTTATTTTATTTATCTATTTAAAATAACATTATTGTATAAAATATTGATTATATTAAAAAATTTGCATCTAATAAAATAAATAAATAAATCTTGACTTCCTCTACAGCTCTTTCTACTGTTAACCAATTAACAAGCAATAACCATTAATACCCCAACTTAACATAGCAACCATGAATGATTTATTCATATGAACAGTCATTATCTGGAAGCTCTGTCTATCACCTTTCACTTTTAAATTTTTAATTATAGGCCGCTCAACAGCTTTCTCTTTTTCTTAGTTCTCCATTCCATTTATTTGTATCTTATCTGCATGGTATCTTGAATGTTTTTCATTTATTTAACATATTTTGAATGATTTATTTTTTTTAAAAAAAAATTCACACAAAATTTCAAGTCTCATTTATTTGTTTGGAGAAAAAAAAGCATTGCCCGACCATTTAAGTTCTCTCAATTCGTAAATTTATAATGGGTCCTTTTCATATTTACCGAGGAAGAGTTGCTTGTTGAATTTTGTTAAAAACAAAAATCTAATTTGTTTGAAAAAAAATTTATTTTTCACATCCAAGAAATACTTTCTTCTCGAGTAGGTTATCTGTTTTTCAAAATTCATTTTCATGGACATATGTCTCGGTGAAGTCCAAATAAAAACAATAATTGAAAGATATTTTTTCTTGTTTTCTCACATAATTCCAGAACATTTTATTTTATTTTTCATTTACTTAATCACTTTATTTTTTGTTTTTCAAAAAACAAAAGAAAAAAAAAAAAGAGCTTTCTTGGAAATGCTGACCTTAACCGCGTAGCAATTAAACAGCCAATTTATTTGACTAGTAAAACGTTACCAATTCTCTCTCCATCAAATATTAATTATTTTTTTTAGTTGTTGAAATGAAGCCTTAAATTGCGCTTAATTTAGCTCATGCATATGCATACATAAACAAGCAACAAATAGTTAATCAAATTTAAACAATAAAAAAATATATCAATTTGGTAAAATAAAAAAAAAATCATGATTTTAATCTAAAATATGAACACCGTGTAAGAACATGGATACAATCATAAATTCAAAGAAATATATAAATATATATATATATAAATAAATGAATAATTTGGCAATATTTAAGCTAAGTCTTTGTCCACCATAGCAAAGGGAGGTTGCCTCCCACTCTCTCTCTCTCTCTCTCTTTCAACCATTGTTCTCTCGTTGGGGCAACATGGCGTTGCTCTGAGTTGTTATCACGTTTCTTGATACTTAGAAGAAGAAAAGGAAGTCTGGAAGTGGAGAAGAAAAAGGAGAGGAGGAGGTGAGGTGGGTCCTTTACCAAAGAGTTGTCTTTGTCTTTGAGCTTTTTGTTTTTCAATGAAATGCTGTTATTTGTCTAAAGATCTTCAGTTTGTAGTTCATTTGTGATCTGCCCAGTTCCTGGTATGATGTTTATCTGAAAAAAGTTTGGATTTTTAGCAATTTTCTTTCATAAAGTTGAAATCTTTGCTGAGATTTATGTTCTGTGGTAGTGGAATTGCTTTGTGTAGTATGTGCTGTTTCTGAATTAGGGTTTGTGATCTCTGTGTGACATGTGGAATTAGGGTTTTCTGTTACTTGACAAAGGTTGAAGGTTTTGACAGTTAGGTGATGTGTTTTTAGAGATTGATTTGTAGTATAGAAAGAAGAAACTGAAAAAAGTTGGTAGTTTTGGTCTCAATGGCTTCTTCTCCATCTTCATCCATTGCTTCACCTCCACCACAATCAATCATCACTCTATCACCACCTTTGTCTCAACCTGATGCCAACTCCAATCCCCCCACATCTCCTGCATCACCTGTTTCTAGTAATTCGCCACCTCCGGCATCATCTCCACCACCACCTCCTCTTCTATCTTCACCAGCTGGCTCCCCTCCACCTATAATTTCACCACCACCACCTTCCATTGCTTCTCCACCTCCAGTTTCTGCTCCTCCACCTCCGTCAATACCGCCACCAACACCTGCATTGTCCCCTCCACCACCTTCGGCCGTCCCTCCATCAACATCCCCTCCTCCACCTTCAGCCATTCCTCCATCAGCATCCCCTCCGCCACCTTCGGCCATTCCTCCATCGACATCCCCTCCGCCACCTTCACTACCATCCTCACCTCCTCCACCTGTTGCCTCTCCACCTGCTGTTGTTACTCCACCATCCCCAATTAAGGCTCAATCACCACCCCCGCCATCAGCTTTGCCACCCACATCTTCATCCCCACCTCCACCTTCGAATCCAGCAACACCACCAACTACTAAACCAGAAACCCCCAAAGGTTCCCCCCCTGCCTCTCCTCCGGGCAATTCTTCTAGTAGTTCAACTCCATTAACCCCAAATGTACCTCCTCCTGCTCCTGGTGCTAGTCTTCCACAGTTGTCCCCTCCTGCTCCATCTGGTGATCCTTCTACTCCAACTAGCCCTGGTGGCAATAAATCTATCACCCCTGGTCCAAATGGCACTGTTAGAACAGGAGGTGGTGGGGTAAAAAGCGGAGCAGCTATAACAATTTCTGTTGTGGCTGCACTTTTAGTGCTTAGTTGCATTGGAGCAGCTATTTGGTTCGTGCGGAAGCGGAGAAGGTCTGCTGGTCGATATAATGGGGGATATGTTATGCCTTCACCATTTGCATCTTCGCAAGTCTCAGGTCATTCCTATGCTCATTCTCTTTCATTATTTGATTGTTTCATGCATATACAATTTGATTTAATATGCTAATAAATGAAGCTCTTCCTTACAGAAGCATCTCGTCCCAGGTCACCAAGTTTTCCTCTTGTTCATAATAGCAGTGACGGTCATGGTTTTGCATACTCACCACCAGAACCGGGACTTGGGCATTCAAAATCATTGTTTGCATATGAAGAGCTATACGCCATTACGGGTGGCTTCTCAAACCAGAACCTGCTGGGTGAAGGCGGATTCGGCTGTGTATACAAAGGATGTTTACCAGATGGACGGGAAGTAGCTGTGAAACAACTCAAAGTTGGTGGTTCGCAGGGGGAGCGTGAGTTTAAAGCAGAAGTTGAAATCATTGGCCGTGTGCATCATCGGCATTTGGTTTCTCTTGTAGGTTACTGTATAGCAGAAAGTCAGAGATTGCTCGTCTATGATTATGTTCCCAACAACACCCTTCACTACCATCTCCATGGTATTATGTGAAATTCATTTTGTGTAACTAGAAGAAAATTCAATTAGCTAATGATTTACTTTCCAGGGGAAGGAAGACCAGTGTTGGATTGGGAGATAAGGGTCAAGGTTGCCGCTGGTGCTGCTCGGGGAATAGCATATCTGCATGAGGATTGTGAGCTTCCTCTTCTTCCTTCTATTCATCATATTTTATATTCTGTTATTATATACCCTGTTCATCCTCTTCTTTGTTAGGTCATCCTCGTATAATTCATAGAGATATCAAGTCCTCAAATATTCTATTGGACAACAACTTCGAAGCTCAGGTAATTCCCTATACACTGATCACATTGAGACTCATGGATTACCAGTATTCTTAACTATGTCGCCCGTCTTTTGGTTCACATCTTCCAGGTATCTGATTTTGGGCTTGCAAGGTTAGCTCTGGATACAAACACACATGTTACTACTCGTGTCATGGGAACGTTCGGGTATGTAAAAATGTTAAAAATTTAGGCTTTGGTCATCTTGCCTTCTCCAAAACTATAGCAAGTGCTTTTATTCCTCACAGTTACTTGGCTCCGGAGTATGCCTCGAGTGGCAAGTTGACCAATAAATCCGATGTCTATTCCTTTGGTGTTGTGCTTTTAGAGCTTATTACAGGACGAAAACCGGTTGATGCATCACAGCCTCTTGGAGATGAGAGCCTTGTTGAATGGGTAAGTTCCAGCAGATATCATATGGAAAAAAACGATTTGGGTGTCAGACATGGAAAATTTTCTATTTGAATTTGTAGTGTCGTGCCAATTAATGGCACCTCTTATGCAAATGGATGTTTGTGTTTGAAATTGTGAATTAAATGTTTCAGGCTCGGCCTTTACTGTCTCGTGCTCTTGATACCGGAGAGTTTCAAGATCTACCTGATCCTAGGCTTGACAACAACTACAATGAAAGCGAGATGTTTCGAATGATTGAAGCTGCGGCAGCTTGTACCCGTCATTCTGCAGGAATGAGGCCGCAGATGGGACAGGTAAACTTTTGAGCTTGAAGGAATTATACTTTCTACAAAATTACAAGAACATTTACATATTCGTATTTACGCGCTTATCTTTTGTTATGACTCTAGGTGATGAGGGCTCTTGATAATTTGGGGGAAGCAAATCTAAACAACGGTGTCATACCGGGTCAGAGTGGAATGTTCGATTCAGGCTTGCACTCAGCCGATATTAGGATGTTTCAGAGGATGGCATTTGGTGGCCAAGAATACAGCAGTGACTTCAGTAGAACTAGTTGGAATAGTCACAGAGAATCATCGATAGGATCCAACCATCGTTAGTTCATCCAGTTTTGTTTATTTCCACACTTATCTGTGTATGGAGTTGATTTCCTCTTCAATTGTTTCAGATTTGATTTTGCCATTCTAATTGAAATATCTGACACTTGTAACTAGATTTCTTTTCCTGTATATTCTTTGGAACAGTAGTTCACATACAGTAATATATATTTGTTTTTGGCAAACTGTTTTATTGTTAATCTTATACTCCACTTTGAAAGAAGCAATCAATTATTAAGATCAATCATTAAGTGGAAATGTTCATCCAATGGAAAAGATCCAACTAAATGAATTGATTAAATGACACTTTCATATAATAATACTTTAAATTAAAGAATAAGTTTCCTGAAGATGAGAAGGATGATATAAAGGTTTATTAGAAGCAACAATGGAAGGAAGCAGCCATCTTCAAGTCACTTCATTAACAAGAACAAGCATTGCATATTTCAATCCTTAGAACAGCTCTGCACCATTATATTTCAATGCCTATCTTGTATCTTCTTCATTCATGCATAATGGAAGACTGCAATCTCTTGGTTGCAGACTGCGTCGCAGTTTGCAGCTGCTGTCCATGTTTGATCCTACAATTCTTCGTATTTTTATTGCTGAGATTACCCCAGAAACTCGTTACAAAGGCGAAGAATTACTCATTGAAAAGGCTTCGAAGCAGGCGAAGGATAAAAGGAGTTGAGGTGATACCAAAACCAAAACCAAAATTCAAAGACCAAGGTTGGAATGATCCTCCAAAAATCCAGTTGCAAATTAGCAATGCTGATCAAGTGTTTGAAGAGATGATACAAGAAGGCATGGTTTGGTTTGGTAGTTTCTGGGGTATAAGAAATTCTGAGTCTTTAAAATTCACTAGCTCTGATACTATGTTAAAAAATTTACAGTTGGAAAGTGAAAAGGAAAAAATAAACCAATGAAAAGAAATTTATTATATTATACCAAGAGAAGGACTAATTATATCTCATCCCCAAGCTAACTTTTCTTCTTTCCATGTTGGTTTTGCACTAATCCAAAAGGTGGTCTAACACTTTCTGTTAACAAATATAAACCCTTTCTTGCAATCATATCAACAACAGAGACTTAGAAACTTAGTGTTGTTCATCTCTTTTACTCTCTCTTATCAATGGCAACAACAACAACAACAGCAACACCTATGCCTGCTTATGAAGAAGAGCTTTCAAATGGATATCAACATGGCTCAGGATCAATAAGGCCATTCTTTGCTGTTATGTCTGTGATATTGGTTGTGTTAGTGCTCTCATGTTTTCTTGGAAGGTTATGGGCTGCAAGAGCTGCTGGTCCAGATGTCAGGTATGACTGCTTAGCATGGGCAAGAAGAAAACTTAAGCATTTTTCTCATGGTCATGGCCTTATCAGGTATTCCAATAACTAATATTCCACATCTCTGTTAATTTAACAGATTTATATTTAAATACATATATACATGATTTGCAGAGAAGTGAAGGTGGTGGTGGATGGGCAAGATAACAAGCAACAGCTGCCACAACCCTCCCCACAGCCATGAAGTTATATATATATACTACCAACTCTAGTGGCCTAGCTTGTTCTTTGTTCTTTAGTTTCATTAATTGCTGCAAAGCTTTGTATTTTGTATAGTGAAAGGGAGTGTGATGTTTGATTTATGTTGGAATGTGTTCTTTGGATGGACTTTATTGTGTTAGTGATGGAAATGAAGTTGTTGTGTTTGAAGATATATAGACTCATAAAGTTTATGATAAATAATTTCCATAAATGAAAAGTGACTAGTAAAGTCACAATATACTCAGCTTATTCTCTGTACTGTCTGCTGAGGTGTTGTAAAACAAAGAAAGAAGGAATAAATTGGGCAAAATGATGATAAAAAAAAAAAAACAAAATTTACATCTCTTCTATATGTACCTACTTCCTCCTCTCATTCCCTAATCAACAAATTGTACACACATCAACCACTTCTGAAAGATCCATTGAAGCAGTTGATGGGAGGTAAGCAAACTGTACAACAACAAAGCTGCTGCTGCTGCTGCTGCTGCTGCTGCTGCTGCTGCTGCTATGTTTGAACAGCATGGTGGACTCTGCTGTTTATCTGACTAACTCTAGCATCAATTCGAGCAGACACACCCACCGTCGTCGGCCTCACTGACCGCTGCCTCACCACCTGGCAGTATTCGGGGTCATCAGCTTTACCCTCGAACCGAATCCATTGTATCATGTTATGGTACATGGGGAAGAACCGCATCTGTATCGCAGCATAAGAAAAGTAGGGAATGAGAGTAGCAAGCACAACGAAGAGTGTGACAATCCAGTAAGACGCTGCTGGCGCAAGTGCTTCAACGAAGAGCATGTAGGCATCTGTTGAAAAACTTGGCGTGATTGCACCGTATATTACGAGGAAGAGATACCAGAGCGCGATGCTGCCCCAGATGAAGATGTGCTGAATGAGGGTGAAGTAACTGACGGAGAGCGCCATTTGACAGTTGACAACCCAGACAACACAGGTGTATACTGTGCCGGCCAGGATATCACGGCTAACCACCTCACCTCCCTTGCGGAAGGCCTGGTGCTGTAATGCAGCTGCGCAGAAGAAGAAGATGGTGACTGCATTGCAGACGCCGTTGAACATCCAACCAATGATCCGGGTCCAGCTGAAGAGCATATTTTGCACACCTTCTTGGTAGAGAAGAGGAAACTGAAAAAAGACGATGCAATTTAGGTTCATCATTTAAAACATCTTCATAATAAACATGCTTGAAATATATAATAGAAACTATGGTACATTAAAATATAAATATACCTTGCGACAAAGTCTGGCAGAAACATCTTGATCGAATACTCCCAAAGCGATTGCGGGGAGTGATGTGAAGAATACATTGTACACAGACAAGAACCAGTCATTATATAAAGGTGTCCCGGAGAATGATGTATAGGCCTCATAAATGAAGAGGGTCACTCCAAACACGATATTTTTGTAGAAGAAATAGCATATCTGGAAGCAGAGGATGATGAAGATAAGCATGGGAGTTCATTTAGGAAGCTGAATTTTAAAACCATGTGAAAAGAAGTCATACCATCGAGGCAATCCTTCTGTAACACCAATGTCCATGCACAAGTAGCAAGCGCTCCAAAAACCGGAATTGTGCAATGGCAACATCACTAGACATGACGGCCTGCATGCCTTCAACACCACTAATTCCAATCCCTATATCAGCTTCTTGAAGCATGCCGACATCATTGGCTCCATCACCAATTCCCAAAGTCACTTTGCCGGTGCCCTCCTTCACCAATCTCGTTACCTGAATGCATTATAGAGAGGGTATAATTAGATTCAATACTACAAGAAAGGTTGCGCACTTGGCATAATATGCAATAAATGATTACGTACAAGGGCCTTTTGTTTTGGTGAAGATCTGCAACATATGACTGATGCACAGGTAACTGCAAGCTGTAGAAACAAGTTCTTGACATTATCCTCCAATGCATAGGCAAGTGACTTTCCATCAATAATGAGAGCAAAAGACTGCGTGTCAGATGAACTCGTCATCTTCCTTCCCTCAGTGATCTGATGAATAACACTTTCTTTCGATGCCTGAAGTATCAAAAAGAGGATGATGGCAATGTTACTTGAAAAGGTCTCACAGAAATCTATTTATTTTATTAATCTAACAGAAAACATATAACCTAACATATTATGATTTACCTTGAAAATAGCATCTTTGTTGCCATCCTTTTCCAATAATTTAATTTCTGGTGATTCCAATGTGATAATTATTTGCTTCATTCCTTGTCTAAGTAGACTACAGGCAAAACTGCACAATTTTTTGAAGAAATAAAATAAGAACAATGATAATCAGACATTGAAACAAGTGAGGCATATTGACTGGTTTCAAAGTAGAAATCATACCCAATATTGATAGCAGTCTCCATCTTATCACCGGTCAACACCCATATCTTAATCCCCGCTTGTGCTAATTTATCGATGCATTCAGGGACCTAGAACAGATACAAGAAGAGACTTGGTTTAGACACAAAATATTTGTCATGAAATTAATTAGCATTACCATAATGAGTAGATCACCTACCCCATTCTGCAGCTTGTCTTCCACAGCGGTTGCACCAAGAAGAATCAAATCCCTTTCTATCGAATCAGCAGCTTCCTCAACTTTCTCATCTCTATCAGCACTAACAGAGTTCTTGGCCTCTGTGAATTTCTCATTGAAAACTGCATATTCATCTTCATCAAGCTCACGATATGCAAGAACCAAGGTTCTCAAACCTGCGTCAGCATAGTTGTGCATGTGCTCCTTGGTTTTGTCCTCAAATTTCCTTCCATCTTTAGCAAGCCTCTCGAACATGACATTGTCAGCACCTTTGCTGAGAAGTAGCAATTTCCCTTCTTCGTCCCTAACTATCACAGACATACGCTTTCGAGTACTGTTGAACTCTAGGATATTCAAGAGCCTATATGACCTGTGAGGCAAGAAGAGTGTTAGCTATTATATCAAGACAAGTGATCTAGCGGCGGTATAGAAAATGCTAATTTTGTAGAACAACAATTTCTTACCTTTCAACAGTCTTCCCAGACAAAGGATCCAGCTCCTGGATTGAGATGTTAGTCTGTGTCCTCTGATAAAACTGAAAGCCTAGTTCGCTGGCTGCAATGACAAAGGCAGCCTCATCTGGTGACTCAGCTTCATATGATATTTTTCCCGATTCATCATCTGTCTCTGGTATGGCAGTATGACAGATAGCCAACAGTCGGAAAAACTTCTGAATGATGTCTGCATGAGGCTCATTCACCCAATTTCCATTCATGACACGGTTATCTGTGAAGTTGAAACCTTTTACAGCAGGCTTGTTGTTATCCCTGTGACCTTCTTCTTCAACATCTGGTTCATAAAGCAATGGTGACCCCTTTCTTCTAGCCATTGCTTTCTCCACCTCTGTAACACCACGGCCATATGCAGTCCCAGCTATGGAGCATTTGATGAACTCCATTGAGTTGCAAGTCAATGTCCCAGTCTTGTCAGAGAGTATGGTGTCAACTTGGCCAAGTTCCTCATTCAAGTTTGATGTTCGGGCATGAGCAGGCTTATCAGATTCCTCATGATACATTTCATGGTCATTATTGATAAAAATGGTTTGCAAGACTTTGACTATCTCTATGGAAACATACAAAGAGATAGGAATGAAATACCCATACAGCATCATGGCAGTCAAAAAATGCAAAAGTGCTGCTACTACTGCTTCTGAGGGTTTGTAAAAGATGGTAGTGTCATCTGGTCTAAGATACCATCTTTTCATTCTGTGATTTTCAATGTCATCATCAGTTGCAATGCCGAAGAAAATTGAACCAACAGTTGAAATCAAGACCAATGAAAATAACAGAAAGTAGATAATTTTATCCATCTTCCTCTCAATTTTGCTCCTTTTCGACGGCGGGTTTGTGGCGTTTTGCATAACTTTTGTGTCATGCCCAGTGAAGATCACAACACCATATACGTAGTCAGTATTCCGCAGTTTTGAGTCCCTAAGGAGAAGTTGCTGAGGGGACAGCGGATATTGTTGGTCCTGATATTCCAAACTTCCAACAAAAGTATAGAGGTTGGCATTTGGGTCTTCACATCTAACTACAGCTTTGAAATGCCGGAAGCTTGAATCATCTTGTAAATTCGAAGTTACCTCCAATGACTGTTTCAGTTTTAAATTTGTCTCTCCGTCGAGGTTCATGGTTTCAACATAACAGATTGCATCTTCATAGCTAGAAGAAAGCAACAAGAGATCGGCAGGGAAAAAATTGTCCTTCTCCACTTTCACTATATCTCCAACTCTCAAATTCTTCCATTCAGTGTTATCAAAAGTGGCATTGCCACGGTGTACTTTAACTTTTCGGTTGTTCATCTCATTATCCTATACAAATATAGTGCGCAATAATGAAAAAGATTAGAAATCTTCGACAGTTGATTCATTCTAATATTACTTCTGTGCTTAAAAGAAACAGGGAAAAACATAATTAGAGCACACCCACGCCAGCCACATTTCAAAATTCCGGGCCAACTATTCCGTAGGAAGGTTAAGACAAGTCTTTCAGATGATTTAGATATGTAAATAAGGATTCAATAGAATTGCTGAAATAGTTGACCAAAATGCATATGGCATTCGAAAGTCAAACCAAGCCTAATAATCTTTTATTTTTCCTTAGTGACAGTTGGTTATGGCACAATATACAAATAGCTAGTTTGCCGATCCTAATTAATGCATTGAATGAATACAAACCAACCACAGCCTTTCAAATCTATGAAATGGCCATATAGAAACCAAAAAGACAATCTCATCCTCTACCATAAATGCATGGTAATATGTATGTCTCCTAATATGGCATTAAATTACTTAACACATGTTTCACAAACATCTAATCAATAACAAGATGAACAGATTAAAACAAGAATAGAAAAGAAATCAATAGCAAATCAAAGAAGGCATGAATTGTTTACCTGCTGATACCTCCTCCAATCTTCAACAGCCTCTTTAGCCATGGTCACCCCAATCACAATGATAAGAGGGAGAATGGCACTGACAGCACTATAAGGAGCCAAGGGAGTGAAGGAAAGACATCCAGTGACCAAGAAGTAGATGTTGGCAACCCTTCTGAACTGCTCAAACAAAGCTTTGGGAAAGAAAGTAGCCAAAGAATACTTGGTTGTGGAGACATAGTTTGCAGGATATCCTAAATTGGTGGCCTCAAAACAATCAGGATCATTGGCAAAAGCTATTCTGGAGAATCCTGGACCTCCAATCTGAGAATGATCTTCATCTAATGAAGCTTTTCCACATGAAAAACTATAAAGCTTTCTCAAAAAATTCTTCTTTCTCCTCCCTCCAGCCATCTCCAATCAAATGGTCAAAAACCCTTCTTTGAGCTGAAATCTATAACCAAAACCAACCAAACAAGGAAGATCTTTGCTTCTATCTATCAATCTATCTACTCTCAAATTCCAACAAAACTTAAACACGAAAATCAAACTAACAAAGAACAACGCCAAAATCTCTCCCTTTTTATCACCAAAACACAAGCTAAGAGCTACAAAAACGACTTCTGTGAGTTCTTCACCTGGCAAGACACAAACTTTTCTCTATATTTCTCTCTCTCAAGTTCAAATAAACCAGTTGAAAGACCCCAGCTAGCAATAAACAGAAACCCAGACAAAATCCATCCTTTATACCAATAAAAGAGCCATCTTTGAATCCTTCTTTTCTAGACTGGCGGCATGTACATGTGCTGAAACTTCAAACCACTCTTTGACTCCGTCTCAAACCCCTCCAAACCTCCCACCCAAAAGACCACAACACCCCTTCAGTCTTCTCTTCTCCTCCCTCTCATCCGCGTCCTTCGGGTCAATCCCATTGAAAAATCAAACCAAAATAATCAAACAAAACCATAAAAGCAAGTAAATTTCCCAATTCTAGACGGTCAATGAAGAACAACTTCGCACCAATGCTTGAAATTACTCTACCTCCATGCCACCATTGCTGCTCTCTCGGAAACCTCTCCTTCTCTCAAGCTTCATTTCTCTTTATTTTATATGTAGTTATACTTCTCAGCCGGAGCAGCCAAATGATATACAAAAATAATAATAATATAATAATAATAATAATATTATTATTATTATATAAACATATGCTTCTAGAATTATATTATTATTTTTTTAATTATGGATGATGTTCATACGAATGTGATTAGTTTTTGGATTTAATTTCCTAATTAATACTTATCTAGAAAGTTTGAAATTTGGGATTTTGTACTACAATCCAAGTTTTTCCTTTGTTTAATTTGATTTAATAATTCATATTATGGTTTTTATATTTGTTTTTCTAATCTGTTTCCAAAATTATTGAGCATTTAAAGAATTATTTTTATCTGATCTATTTTCGCGGTAATTTGAAAGGAGATAAATTAAATGTTGGTAAAAAAAATGAATTTGAATTTTAACTTGTGATATTTATTTATTTATTTATTTATTATTTACGTATTTGGTGATATAACCTTGTAAAAATTAATATTTATAATGATATATCATCAAGCTTTATATATGTCAGTCATTTCATGTATTATTTCCCGTCCATTCAGATAGAGACGTACTGAGTGCTGCCAAGATTCAAGACATTTAAATATGTTTTTTTTATAATTTATTGATATATTATGGGGTTTTTTTTTTTTGAAAAAGACTTATATATTTAAAAAATAAATAAATAAATAAATCATGAGGGCAAAATAAATGTTTTCTTTTTATTGGTTTTAATACAATAGCAATGGCTAGCCGGAGGTGGTTCAAGTAGTTAATGGTTTGGGTCAGTTAAGTAAGTTGGTGTGCGTAAAAAACACCAATTCAAAGTTATTTTTATAGTATTTACTTTATACTATAAAAAAAAAAAAACTACTCCCACTGGATGGGGAATAAACTCTAAAGAGGTGGCCTTAAGTGCCCAATGAGCTTCTGACATATGTAACAAAAATATATTAAACATAACAATTTTTCCATAATGCTCTTGTTCTTTTCCGGACAAATGTCAAAAATATAACAGTGAACTACGTAAATTTCACCTAAGTTTTCTCCAAACTCTAATAAATACAAATGAAAGAGACCAAGCAACAATAAAGAAATATAACAAACTAGACACCTAAAAGCACAAGGGGAGAGAGAGCTAATGTCGCCTTGTAAACTAATATAGGGGTATCATCTATGTAGACAAAGCAACCAAACTATACAGCGATGGTAGTCTTTGTGATTAGGTGGCATTGGTATTGGTCGCTGTTTTTCTATGATCACTCGCATAGGACCCATGAAGCTGTAGGCTTCTTTTCATCATTGCCATCAAATTCTTTAGCTTTGGTCTTTTCATCACATTTTGGACTGATTTAGAGATATGACTTTTAAAAAACAGATCATCAAAAATCTGAAAATATAAATTAAAATAAAGTGATTAAAAATCAATTAATTGACCAAGTCTGGATGGAATAATCCTTCAATAATCAAAATTGGTCATCTTGGCCAATAGAGTTTATTGTTAATTGTGAATTTATTAAACATTTGAGTATGGTTTAATAAATGTGAGAAATGAAGTTAGGTAATTTAGTTTATAATGTTAGCTTCGTGTAAAGCGATGAATGGGATAACTAAAAGGATGGGGGTAACGTGTAACATTTTCTATAATTAATAAAATAAAGGTGCACATAATAATAACATATATTATTAACTTATTATATAAGATATTGATGTGTCATATGAATTCTAAGTACACTTAATTACAATAATTAGAATACTAATTTATCTAATTACTTTTTGGGAACCTTGTCTTCCTTTTTTGCAACTACTCTTGTCGAAGGTGAAGATTCCAATCTTTATATATAATTTTTAAAAATAAATAACATTAGATATTTAAACAAAAAAAATAAACGAGAGGATTTAAATAAAATATCTAATAAATGTGGTTTGAACTTTAAGGACCATATACAAATAAATATAAATTTTTTTTTTAAAAAAAAGTGTGAGAACATGTTATTGATATAATCAAATGATTATATTAAAAAGTTAAACAAAGTGGGTAGTTTTATTTTATTTAATTGAAAATTCATTGGATCCCTTGACATGGGACCCGGATCTTTATTTATCCATTTCATTTATGTGGTCGCCATCGGAGTTATCATCAAAAAGACCAAAAAGCCCTTAAGAATGTTCTGGAATATGCCATAAATAACTTTACTGTGGAGGCTGTAACTGGAATTATATTGGCCGCCATGCAACTTGGCAAAATGAAGTACAGTTTAACTATTTGTTTATTTTTTTATTTATTTAAAAAATTCAAATAAAAAATATTAAAATTTTATTTATTCCATTAACAAATTCTTATTAATTCCATTAACAAATTCTTTTTTTTTTTTTATGTAAAATTGTGGACATTGAAGATTTTATTAGTTGTTATTTTTGGCTTACAAAAATATTATTATTATTCAGTGCATTATTTATACTAGTGTTAGTATAACTAAATTAATTTACATTTATAACATCAATGGATAGATTCTTTATCATTTTTTTCAAGAATAATTTTAGTTTAAGTCATGAATGATACAGTACAAAACTCTATCAAATTAAATTTTTAATGATGTAATTCAAATAATTTATGGTTCATTTATATAGTTATTTAATAAAGGTCAAACTTTAAAGGCAACCTATTTAAATCTCCTAAACCTTACTGGCCCTAAGACTAGGGCAATTTTAGTGGGAAACCACGTTATTAAGTAAATTAAAGTTGATTAATTATTTTGTTAAATTACATAGAATAATGAGAATTTTATTTTAATTTATATTTCTAGGAAATTGAGCTTTTTTATATGTTATGCCATTGAGTCAAGTCATCTACTTTATCATCGTTTACTAATAGTTGAAGCTACGTGATATATCTTTTATATTATTGATGATTTTTTTTAAAAAAAAAAAATTCCGGTTTTCTAGTTTTACAAACAAATTTTTTTTTAAAAAATTATGTGGTTTCGCTGATTAAAATTTTTTTAATGGTGTTAATTTTTTTTTTGGGTAAGGACAAAATTGTCATTTCATTTGTATAACAATATTTTTTTATTAATTCCTTCCAAAATTCTATAAAAAACAAAAAAACTAGCAAATCCCAAAAATCAAACAAAATTATGTCTAAAATCATGTTAAGTGACAAAAGTTTAACTAAATGGACAATTTTATCACCGCCAAATGAGTTTGAATTAACACCATTAACATGTTTTTGTTCTTTTGTTCCTATTTCACAAAATTGGAAAACCAAGAGATTTTTTTTAAAAAAATTTCTCTATTATTTATATTTTTTATACATACATATTCATTACATATATATATATATGTGTTCTTAATAAAGATAAATATTTGGGACTTTGAAATTTCAAGATATTTAAATTTTTTGATAAAAAAAAATTCTTTTTTAAACTAGTTAAATGATTTAGTATAATAAATCATGTGAGAGGGATATATGTTACAAAAATCTAAAATTTATTTTTTTATTTTTAATTCTAGAAAGTAACATTACATTATTTTAAATAAACTTTGTTAATATACTCTAAAATGCCTCTTTTCAAGTCAACAAAGGGGAAAAATGGAAAAATAAAATAAAATAAAATATATGAAATCTAAGATCCGCATTCCCATTAACCAAACAGGTAAATGCTTGAAAAAACAAATAAAAATACATTATTAATGTTAGACATGTGTTGTTTGAGTTGATCCACACAACTTCTCATATGGGTTATTTAGTCTCAATATCTCTTACACGTTTTGTATGTTTTTATTTTTATTTTTTAAAGTCAAATATCTTAATTATTACTTTGAGATTGGTTTATATATTTACACTTGTTTTTCACTTTAATATAGTTGTAGTTAATTATCTTTCTAAAATAAATATATGAATGAATAAAAACAAAGAAAGAAGAAGGGTAGTTGAGTGATTAGTTATTAGAAGGGATTTAATCCATTAAATATTTAGAAACCAACTAGAATGTAACAAATAAAGATATGATTGATGTAAGCACATGCGACCACAAGAATATAATTAGTAAAACATAGCTTTTCATGGTGGGAAACATCAATATCCTTTTCAACTCTTTTTCCCTCTCATTTCTTTTCTAGCTAAAACACATGACCATCAACCTATGTAATTGAAAGGAAATTAATTAAAAAACAAAAACAAAAACAAAAGTATAAAATGTGAAACATAAAAAATATTAATATTTTTATTAGTTTGATATATTAGTGCTTGATATATATATATATATATCTATCTATGTTTTTCCTTCACAAAAACTCTCTCCGTGCCTTTCAAGTCATTGACATTTAGAGCTGTAATAATTGCACAATTCTATTATTAATTTACACTATGGAATGCCTTTTTCCAAGTTGCCAAGGTCATGATCTCGTTGGTCCAACATGATGTTCTTTATATAAATAAATAATTATTTATATTTGAGGATGGAATTTGTAATAAATAAAGTTTTTATCAGATTATCTTAAGATTCTTTTTTTTATTAAAAATGAATTTTATGAATAAATGATACTAACGAATTAATCAATAGATTAAATTCTTACAAAAAATTATAAGAAATAAAAAATCTCTTTTGTTATTTCTATATTTTACTATTTGATCATATTAAAGTGGAAGATATCGGAGGGGATAATGACAATAAATCATGCATAGCATTAAAATGAATATCTATATATAAAATAATCAAATATATATGTTGTTATCAAGCATGTTTACAGTCTTGGTAGCATTATTTAGTGGAAACCACCAGAGCTTGCTTGCATGTAGTGTTTAGTGGTCCTTATAAGTTGTGTTAATTTCATCTACTTGGATGTCTTTGTAATAAAGATAAAAATATCATAGAATATAAATGAGAGACAAAAATTATATTTTTTATATTTTAATTCAAATTATTTAATGCAATAATTCATAATTAACTATCAAAAGAGTATGAACGCATAAAACTCAAATTTTCAAAGCTTACATGTCAAAATTCTTACACGAAGAAAAATGATTGTGTAAAAGTATTATTCAAGGAAAACAAAATCCAATTAAAAGATAATTATGATGGAAAGCTCTCCTGATTTATTTTGAGGATTATACTAGTAACAATAAAAAAAAAAATTTTTCGTAATGCATAGCAAGTTTTAAAATTTTTTTTTTTTTAAACAAAGTAAGAAGAGCTATGATAAAACATTGGATGTAAAAACTAAAACCATTGAGATTATTATATTAAACAATAAAGTATATATATATATATATTTTCCAAAACCAAAGAAAAAAAGAAGGGAACCATGTGGTATGCCGATTTTATGAGCAAACAAGTGAGATGGTTGTCTTTTTGTTCACCTTTTATTTTTGCCGCATGTCCAATTTGTTCTATTTATTTATATAAATATATATA